>NC_030424.2:29855000-29930000 GCF_001660625.3 Ictalurus punctatus
ATCCCTCCTCGTTTCCTCCTGTTGCTATAGAAACGCTAGCATACTGGAACGAACGCTGTGCCGTGCGGCTGCGCGCCTGTCAGAGCTGCTGTTACGGGAAATTAATCGACACCTTCTGACCGATCGGACCTGCACACCTAACATATTGCCTGGTTAACGTCATTAAAAGTAGAGACGGCACCGGGCCGATACCCGGGCTCCGTATCGAGTCCGTACCGTATACAGACGGTGGATCGGATATACCGGGCTCTGTATCGGCTAGGACGTCACTACGGTATCCCACGTGGTTGCTAGGGTATTTCATGTGGATTCTAGGGCGTCAGTAATTGATAGGGGGGGTTTCCGTGGTATCCCAAGTGGTTATGTTAACACAATAATCGATTGTAAACACGTGGTAGTCTTCAAAGGAATCGATATCGGATGCGTATCGATATCGGCTGATAATCACGGTATCGTATCGCACCGTCTCTGGTTAAACTGTTTCTGTTTGTTTATTTTTAAAAACTCACGTCTTTCGATAAACTTTTGTGTGTGTGAGTGTGAGAGAGAGTAAAACAGCTGTAATAGTCTGAGTTTATATAATTAATCTCAAAGTAAACCGTTATCACCGTTTCTAGTATAACTTCAACTATTTTTTTGACACAAAATGGCCGCCTCATAACGTCCAATATGTGTAGTTTCATTATTATTATTATTATTATTATTATTATTATTCAAATATTCACACACAAGATTTTCACCAGTTCTTAGTCTCTGTATGTGCCAAATAATTCCTTCAGAATAGCTGTAATTATTCCTAATCGTTACGGGTGGATGGTCATTCGGATCGAGGTGGAGGTGGAGACGTTTTCCGTCTCTTCTAGGTGTGTACTGATGATCAGTGATGTGAACGGGTGTGACTGTCTCACACACACACACACACACACACACGTGCACTGTTCACACACACTGAGCGGCTCTGACTTGGCAGCACGTTTTGTTTAAAAAGTGGCCAATCACAAACTGGAAGCAAGCGTCTGATTGGTTCTCGGCACTGGAGCTGATTGGTTGGGAGAAATGACCACTGATGATGTCATGCTTATACAGCAGTACTGAATGGCTTGCCTGAGTTGTATAGACACTGTGTACACACACACACACACACACACACACTTTGATGAGTAATTGCAGGTTTAGTGTTTGCAGAGTGAAACACTTCCTTATGACTTTATAACCTTTATAAGAGCTTTACGATGTGATTAGGAGTTCACTGTGATTTCCTTTGAAATGTTATTCAGAGAGAATGTGGGTCATTTTTTCATTAATATGTGTGTGTGTGTGTGTGTGTGTGTGTGTGTGTGTGTGTGGATAAAGTTCCACATCATTGTATATTAGGAATAGGAAGAAATAAGATTGCTTTGTGTCTAATCTGCTATATTACGTGTGTGTGTGTGTGTGTGTGTGTGTGTGTGTGTGTGTGTGTGTGTGTGTTTCTCTTTGAACAGATGGGTGGTGTTTGAGGACCCTGCGTTCTCCGGTGAGGTGTACGTGCTGGAGAAAGGGCTCTACTCGAGTCCAGAGGATTGGGGCGGTCGCAATCACAAGATCTCCTCCATCCAACCCGTGTTCCTGGTAACAGTCTCACATTTCTGATGCAATAAAGATATAATAATAATAATAATAATAATAATAATAATAATAATAATAATAAAGATATAATAATAATAATAATAATAAAGATATCAAAATAAGAAGAAGAATAACAACCACCACAATAATGCTAACGGGTTGCTAGGGAATTGTTTAGCCATTCCTTTGGTGGTTGCTAGGATGTTGCTATGTGCTTGTTTCGTTATTCCAAGTAATTGCTGGTGGTTGCTATGGTGTTGCTAGGTATCTGCTGTGGTACCACAGGGGGTTGCTACACTGCTATTGTAATTCTGTGGGTTACTAGGGTGTGAATAAGTGGTTTCTATGGTATCCCATCTAGTCTCTAGGGTGTAAATATGTGGTTGCTCTGTTAACCCTAGGTGGTTGCTAGGTGGTTACTGTGGTATTTCAAGTGGTTACTGTGGTGTTGCTAGCAGGTTGCTAGGGTGTTAGTAAGTAGTTATGTTTACCCTGGTGGTTCCTAGACTGTAACTAGGTGGTTGCCAGGGTGTTAATAATGGTTGGTAATTTATTCCAGGTGGATGCTTGGATGTTGATAAGTTGTTGCTATGTTAACACAGGTGGTTGCTAGGTTCTTACTAGGTGTAGGTGTAAGAATATCACAGATGGTTGATAGCGTGTTACTAAGTCATTGATAGGGTGTTGCTAGGTGGTTGATAGGGTGTTGTTAGGTAGTTGATAGGCTGTTGCTAAGTCGTTGATGGGGAGTTGCTAGGTGGTTGATTGGGTGTTGCTAAGTCGTCGATAGGGTGTTGCCAAGTCATTGATGGGGAGTTGCTAGGTGGTTGATTGGGTGTTGCTAGGTGGTTGATAGGGTGTAGCTGAGTCATTGATAGGGTGTTGCTAGGTGGTTGATAGGGTGTTGTTAGGTAGTTGATAGGCTGTTGCTAAGTCATTGATAGGGTGTTGCTAGATGGTTGATAGGGTGTTGTTAGGTAGTTGATAGGCTGTTGCCAAGTCATTCATGGGGTGTTGCTAGGTGGTTTATAGGGTGTTGTTAGGTAGTTGATAGGCTGTTGCCAAGTCATTCATGGGGTGTTGCTAGGTGGTTTATAGGGTGTTGTTAGGTAGTTGATAGGCTGTTGCCAAGTCATTCATGGGGTGTTGCTAGGTGGTTTATAGGGTGTTGTTAGGTAGTTGATAGGCTGTTGCCAAGTCATTCATGGGGTGTTGCTAGGTGGTCGATTGGGTGTTGCTAGGTAGTTGATAGGCTGTTGCCAAGTCATTCATGGGGTGTTGCTAGGTGGTCGATTGGGTGTTGCTAGGTGGTTGATAGGGTGTTGCTAAGTCATTGAACGGGAGTTTTTAGGTGGTTACTAATTTGTCCCAGCACACCACGCCATCACTGATTATTTTCCTACACCAGCACCACACAGTGTTTTATTCCCTATGTAACGACTGTTTGTAATGAACATGTGGTGATTTTAACTTCCGTGTAGAAGAGTTTGATTTTAGATTGTGTAATTAAGATTAGCCTGATCTTTGTTTTCTTGTTTGTTTGTTTGTTTGTTTGTTTGTACGCAGGATCAGACTGTTGGACTGCCGAGGTTTAAGGTGAGAGTCTAATGTTTTAACTGTAACACATTCCATAGTGTCATTAAAGCAGCTCTTGGCTATAACTCAGCTAGAATCCAAATTTGCATATAGTTGATTGCAAGCCAATAGAAACGTGCAGCTAAATGATCATACAATATACTGTGACTAAAAGTACACTAAATAACGTTGTTTTTCTGGTTTGTTGTGCGTTTCAGGTGCAGTTGTTCTCCGAGCCCGGGTTTCTCGGTGATGTTCTGGTCCTGGAGGAAAGTTCACCGTTCTTCCCGGACGGATTCTGCCTTCGATCGTGTAAAGTCCTCGCTGGAAGGTGTGTATATCTTCGACAAACAACCAAACATGTAGTTGTGTCCTAGTGGGGGGTTGTGTGTGTTTGAGCTCGAGGCTTTAATACAGTAAGATGTGTTTACGTGTGTTACGTGTTGTGTGTTTGTGTTTCTGGCTGTGTGTGTGAGATTGTGTTACAGATGAGGGAATGTTGTGTTAGCTGGTAGTTTGTATGGTATATCAGTTTGTGTGTTTGTGTGTGTGTGTGTGGGTGTGTGTGGGTGTGTGTGTGTAAGGTAGCTGGTTGTGTTAGTGTTACCGCTGGGTGTGTGTTTGTTTTATTACTACAGTATCACAGCTGGTTGCTAGGGTGTTGCTAGGTGGTTTCTATGGTATTCCAGGTGGTTGCTGTATGACTGCTTTAGTATTCCAGGTGGTTGCTATGGTGTTGATAGGTGGTTGCCATGTTATCCCAAGTAGATGCTAGGTGGCATATCAGGTGGTTACTTGGGTGTGTCTGGGTGGTTGCTATAGTAACTCGAGGGGTTCCTAGACTGTGGCTGGGTGGTTGCTGTGTTATCACAGGTGGTTTATAGGGTGTAGCTTTGATTTTCCAGGTGGTTGCTAGTGTGTTGCTAGGTGGTTGTGGTGGTATTTCGTATGGTTGCCAGGCTCTACGTAGGTGCTTGCTGAGGTATTTCAAGTGGTTCCTTGGGTGTTATGTGGTTGCTGATTTCTCCAAGGTTGTTGCTAGGGAGTTACTAGGTGGTTGCTATGGTATCACAGGTGGTTACAAAGGTGCTGCAAAGTGGTTGCTATGGTATCTCGGTGTATAGCTTTTATTTATATACTGCTTATAGCTGCTAATAACAGGAAATAACTTCTTTTACACATGGTTCAACTTGTGTGTGTGTGTGTGTGTGTGTGTGTGTGTGTGTGTGTGCGCGCGCGCGCGCTGGTTGTGTGTTTGTGTATTATAGCCGGTTGTGTTTGTGCGCACTACAGTGGGTTGTGTGTATGTATATTAGTGCTGGTTTTGTGTGTGTGTGTGTTATGGCTGCTTGTGTGTTTTTCATTACTACTGGTTGTGTGAGAATTACAGCTGTGTGTGTGTGTGTGTGTGTGTGTGTGTGTGTTACAGTTGGGTGGCATTTGAAGGGCCTCAGTTCACAGAGAACATGTACGTGCTGGAGCAAGGAGATTACTGTAACACTGCCGCGATGGGCGGAGTCACCACTGACTGCACCATCCAATCACTGCACACCATCGGCCACGTGAGTGAGAGAGAAGAGAAAAGTGGACAGGAAAAAGTGAGAGAGAGAGAGAGAGAAAAACAGGACAGGAGAGAATAGTGGAAAGGAGGGCGAGTAAACGAGACCGGAGCAGGGAGGGTAAATGAGAGAGAGATGAAAGAAAGAAAGAAAGACTACAAAAGAGGGCATTTAGATGGATGAAAGGATGGAAAGCAACAGAGGTGGGGAGAAATTGAGGGAGAGAGGGAGGGAGAGGCCATGCAAGAGGGAAGAAAAGGAATGAAAAGTATAGTAATGGAAAAAGGAGAGAGCGCGAAAGAGAGAGAGAGAGTGTAAAGAAGTGTGATGGATAAAGAATAAACTGGGCAGAAAGCATACGAACGAGATGGAGACAAAGTAAAGGAGATTAGATGGGTGGAGAGAAAAGGAGGGAGAGATGGAGAGAATAAAAGCGAGAGATGGACGGGGAGAAAAAGGAGGAGCGCTGTAGAGAGAGTAAAAGAGACGGATAGAAAATAATGGAGGGCGTGATGGCGAGTGAAAGGTTTGCGGGAGGGATGGACACAAAAAGGAGAGAGAGAACGTGGGCCAAATAAGGTCGCGTCGTTAAAACGACCCGGGAGAGAGAGGGAGAGAGAGAGAGGCTACAAAAGAGGGCATGTAATTAGAGAGGCATGGCGAGAGGGAGAGAAAGTGATGGAGGGAGAGAAAGAGAGAGGGGGTTTTCAACAGGGAGGAAAAGTAGAGTTGGTAATAAGAGACGTGGAAAAAGTGAGCGAGGGAGAGAAAGAAGAGAAGGACAAGAAAATGATGGAGTGTTGGAGGAAAGATAAACACTCCTTTGTGTCATAAAGGTTCTACTGTTCCTCCGCGGTCATGTGACCGTGAGTCAGTCTCTCTCTCTCTCTCTCCTCCTCTCTGTCTGCGCAGGAGTTTTCTCTTCCCTCCGTCACTCTGTTCTGCAAGCCGTGCTTCAGGGGGCGGAAGGCCGTGTTGACGGACGGCTCCTGCAACCTATCGTCGGGCGGGATTGATGGGCGGAGCCAGTCTGTGGTGGTGAACGGAGGAATGTGAGTCACTCTGATCCACACGCCGGGAGTTCTGCCGTTAGAGGAGACCAATCGGAGTCCAGGACTCGGCGTCTGTGCCCGTTTCGACACTTTTTGGCTTCTTTCGACGTTAATTAAAGTGATTTAAAAAGCCTCGAAGCAAACGACAGACGTTAAACTCGTCGTGCTGGTTGTTCGGATAAAGCCAAACTGGAATGTACCATTTACACACACACACACACACACACACACACACACTTCAGTATAAACTTGCTCAATTTCTAATTCACTTCCATCACATATATAAGTATTAAGCTGCTCCCTGGTTGGATTTGGCGGGGCGGGAGTGAAAGTGGAAGGTGACGCTCGGGTGTGGTAATGAACAGTGCAGGTTCACACATGATGGTGTGATTACGGGTGTAAACACTTAAAAGCCATGAGTATTAAGTTGTTGTTTTTGTACAAACACCATGTTCATTAACATCCTTACTAACTCTCTGATCAATGGCACGGTGGTTTAAATTCAGCTAGTAGCTCATCCACCCACCGATCCATACACCCATCCATCCGTTCATCCATCCATCCGTCCATCCACCACCTATCCATACACCCATCCATCCGTTCATCCACCCGTCCGTCCATCCACCCACCTATTCATACACCCATCCATCTGTCCATCCACCCACCTATGCATACACCCATCCATCCGTCCATCCACCCACCCATCCATCCACCACCTATCCATACACCCACCCATCCATACACCCATCCATCCCCCCATCTATCCATACATCCGTCCGTCCATCCATCCATCTGTCCGTCCATCCATACACCCACCCACCCATCCGTACACCTACCCACCCATCCGTTCATCCACCCACCACCTATCCATCCAACCACCCATACACCCACTCATCCATCCACACACCCACCCATCCATACACCCACCCACCCATCCATTCATTCCTTCCCTGTGACACAGGAGTCTATCCCAGGGTGCCCTGGACCCTAGCTGGTTTATCTTTCGGGGAAATACAACCAGCTAAACTAGAAAATTAGAAAATATCACAGAGAAGTCCACACCAAAATAATAACTGTGTGAGAGAACTGTTAAAAAAAAATAAAATTTTAAATACCTGCGCACATCTGTAGTCGAGATTAATTATGACCTGGAGTGATGTAGAACTGAACCAGAATTCACAAACCATGCCGACACTGCTGACCCCCCCACTCCAGGCACGACCCACTCCATATTTAAATCCCAAAGCAGATATGAATATTTGGAGCGCTAAGCAGATGTAGACGCAGATACAGCTAGCGTCGTCATTTTTGCCCTGATTTATGTGCAGTTGATGAAAAATGAGTTTTTTGGCAGTGAAACCGAACGTTTGGTCAAATCTTCCCCCAATACGTTTTAATGTCATCTCGAACGGGGATCCCAGATCGCGTTACAAATCCACGCTGACGTTTCGAGCTTGCCAAAGCCTTTCCTCGTTCTCTCTCCTTTGGAACATAAAGGTTCTGCAACAGCTAAGCACACGTTACGCTAACGAGCGCGCTTATTACGCGGCGTACTCCTCCTGAAAGTAAATTCACTCCTGTAATATGGGCATCGGTTCTGCTAGTTGTAGCTATCTTGTATTATATTAGTCGAGCAAGACAGACGATACAGCGAGCAGCTTCTCCAACTGGATGCAGGTTTAAAAAAAAAAAAAAAAAAAGATTTTACCGCTAAATAAAGACTCCGCAGTCGAAAAAGTCGCTAACGATGTTTTACAGCTAAGGACGTGTCCCCGAATGTGGAGTTAGCATACACGCCCAGATCAGACAGATCGATCTTGAGTCTAACTACAAGCGTAATCACCTTTTTCAAATCCGCGTCCGGAGATGAGGCGGGACATTTGAGTTTTTTTACATAATAATAATCCTTTGGAATTGTATTTTCTTCATATGTTTTGTGTACGTTTCTGTAGCTAGCTAAATAGTCTGCGCTAGCTTGGTGCTAGCAGTACAACCGTGGCAACCGGCAGGAGTTCGTCATCATGCAAAATCCCACTGACTCTGCTTTACAGACCCTAATACCTCTCCTGTATGAAGTAACGTCGTGTGTGTGTGTGTGTGTTTGCAGGTGGGTGTTTTATGAAGGGAAGAACTTTCACGGCCGTCAGCTCTTACTGCAGCCCAGCGAAATCGGCGACTGGAGGAAGTTCAGCGGCTGGAAGCAGATCGGATCTCTGCGTCCGTTAATACAGGTACGAGAGGGAGGGAGAGAGGGAGGCGGAGAGAGGGAGAGAGAGGGGGAGGGGGAGAGAGGGAGGGGGAGAGTTATGTCATCTTTAAGTGTTTCCTTCCTGTCCGTTTCCTGTCTCGTCACCACCACGGCTTGGTTTCGCTCGCGTTCGTGAGAAACGATTCGTCGAGAGTTCTGTAACTGTGTGAACAGTTAGTCTGTGGAGCCGAGACTGAATCTGTAATAATTGATCATCACCTGTTCTGATAAAGAGCTTTTCCTGTAAATGGCTTTTATCCAAACGCTTTACACGGTGTCTCATTCACACACACACACACACACACACACACACCAATGGTAGCAGAGCTGCCATGCAAGGCGCTAACTTGCCATCGGGAGCAACTTGGGGTTCAGTGTCTTACCCAAGGACACTTCGGCATGTGGAGTCACGTGGAGTCACGTGGAGTCACGTGGGCCGGGAATCGAACCGCCAACCCTACGAGCCGCCCTCCCACCTGATCCACAGCCGCCCCTGTTCTAGTCGAAATCTCTTCCAAAACAAAACCGGAAACTCTTCCTACTTCACGGCATTTCGATTGTAATTTGATATGCGAATAATCACCGCGAATGAAATGAATATGCAAATTTGCGTATGACGTCGTCAGGCGACTTCTACCCGCTTTCGCCTGCGTGAACGATCGATTTATTCGACACGTCGAACCTGCTGCTGTACGAGGTCTCTTCTGTGTGTTGGTATTCTGGACTCGAGAATGTAGCTTCAATTCTGCGCGTGTGTGTGTGTGTGTGTGTGTGTGTGTGTGTGCGAGCAGAAGCCCGTGTATTTCCGGCTGCGCAGTGCCGAGACCGGCTGTGTGATGTCTCTCTACGGGTCGCTGGACGACATCAAGCTGCTGAGAGTGCAGGTGCTGGAGGAGAACGGAGGAGACGAGCAGGTGTGGCTTTACCAACACGGCCTGCTGCGCTGCAAGGTACACACTCCACCTGTGTGTGTGTGTGTGTGTGTGTGTGTGTGTGTGTGTGTGTGAGAGACGTGCAGTGAAACGCTTTTGTCCGTGACCGTGAATGTACTCGTGAGGATGTGTATAAAAGACAGATGTGTGCAGTACAATGCTGCGCAAAACATCTGGCTGAGGTAGGCATAGCGAAATCGCTAACGTGTGTAATAAATATTTATAAACACGGGGCGTATTAACAGGAAGTTAAGGCCTGAAGAAGCTCCTCCCCCAGAAGCACAGAAAACTGAAAGAGGCCAGTGCTGTTAGGGAACACCGTTACCGGGAAGGTGTGCAGTGTTCAGGTAGGTGCTACGTGTTAAAGTAACGTCCACGTGAACGCCAGGACGCGAGGGTTTCCCAGCAGAACATCGCGCAGAGCATCACACTGCCTCCACCAGCTCGCCGTCTTCCCACAGTGCACTGGTGCGTTAGGGCTGATGGGAGTGTTCAGTAATGGATTGACGTGAGCGGGTCCTGATGGTATTTTTCACGACTGCTGCGTGCTCAAACGTACACGTTTCATTCCACGTTCCACGTTCGGGCGTCGTCTTACACCGGACTCGTATGGGTGGATTTTAGACGCGCGCCGTAGCGACAGATTTCTCGCGCCGACGGAGCGGTGTGTTGCGTTGCGTTGCGTTGCGTTGCGTTGTCCTTGCTCGCGGTGGCGTGTGATTCCCAACGTCACGCCGCGGATTCTTTTCTGAGGCAGCTGTCTGAGATGTTCACTCGTCACATCGCATTCGTCTTTACGTCTAGCGTTCCAGGCCGCCCCGCCCTCCTGCCTCGCTGTAAATCCCCGCCGTCATCACTCTCACACACTCACTAACAGTTTTACAGTACACAATGCTGATAACGACAGACACTCCAACGCACATGACCACGACACCAACACACCCTGATCCCTCAGGGCATCTCCCTCTCTCCCTCCCCCCCTCTCTCCCCCTCTCCCTCCCTCTCTCCCTCTCCCTCCCTCCCTCTCCCTCTCCCTCCCTCCCTCCCTCTCCCCCTCTCCCCCTCCCCCCCCTCCCTCCCTCCCTCCCCCCCTCTCTCCCCCTCTCCCTCCCTCTCTCCCTCTCCCTCTCTCCCTCCCCCCCTCCCTCCCTCCCCCCCTCTCCCCCTCTCCCCCTCCCTCCCCCCCTCTCCCCCTCCCTCTCTCCCCCTCTCCCTCCCTCTCTCCCTCCCTCTCCCTCCCCCTCCCTCCCTCCCTCCCTCCCCCTCCCTCCCTCCCTCCCTCCCCCCCCTCTCTTTCCCTCTCCTGTTCCCGCGTTGTTGTCTGGGAATGTTTAGCGTCTTCAGTTGATAGAGTTTTAATTGCGTTTGTCAGTTTGTTTATTACCGCCAGAGAAGATTCAGATGAGTTATTAAATATGTCGTGTGTTTTATTTATAATTCAGTTATAATGTTGAACCTCGTTCACTTTCAGATTGTTTCTCAAAAAAAAAGTGTTTTGCTGAACGCGGTGACACAAGTGTGGGTCCATTTATTCAGAGATTTTGTTTAATTAAAGGGTCAGTGTGTGTGTGTGCGTGTGTGCGTGAGCTGTTGCTATAGAAACACTATGGAAAGGAGCAGGGAATCGGTGCTCTCTGACTGGACATAAATATTCTGTCATTTCTCCGGATCACCCTAGGAAACAAACAAACAGTTAATTGAAGACGCGAGGAAAGCTGGCAATGCCAGAGATGATTGTGTGTGTGTAGCACTGACTGCTTTCCACTCGTGTGTGTGTGTGTGTGTGTGTGTGTGTGTGTGTGTGTGTAGATGTTGGAGGACTGCTGTTTGGAGCCCTCGGCGGGGATGATGATGCCCGGGTGTCGTCTCAGCATCTCTCCTGAACTCGGGAACGACAATCAGTTTTGGAACATCACGGCCGACGGCCTCATACACGCCAACCTCAAACCCGACCTGGTGCTGGAGGTTAAAGGTCAGTGTGGGGCTCTGCTGCGTAACAGTGACCTTGTACCGAGGGCTTACAGGTTTAATAGTGAAAGTGGCATACAGGAGATGAATCTCTCTCTCTCTCTCTCACACACACAAACACCTCAGGAATGCCTGTGAACACAGGATGAGCTTACACAAGTAGCAGGGTGTGTGTGTGTGTGTGTGTGTGTCAGACAGAAGACACACCCTCGTGTTCAGGCAGCTTTGAGAAGGTGATGACGGGTTTACGCCACACCCGAGACACTCGGTTATCTGAGTGATGGTACCCTGACCTGTTAAGACAGCATTCTGTTGTAGAAGGCCACGCCTTAAAGAAAAACACACACACACGTCCCAGTTCCCAAACCTGACCCTGTACAAGCCTGAACACATCAATGTCAACCGAGCTAAATGATCATGATCATGATCAGTTAATTAGGGCGCCATTATTGTATTTTGAAGTAGATCAGGTGCCAAAACGTCATCAGCTGAGTATCAAGAAAACCACTAGGGGGCAGCGACGGGCAGCCGAGAAAAGCTCCTCTCTCTCACTCTGTGGAATTCTGTAACTGTTTAATCAACTTCTAAAGTGTAGAAATTTGAATAGACTTGAATATTGACGACTATATGATGATTAACGCGCGTGTACGATGTTACAGGCCGGGTGAACGTTCTGAGCGGCGTTCCTGTCCCACCAACCCCGACGCTGGCTTCCTCGACAAAGCTAAACCCGCTCGAGCGTAAACGTTAACCGTCTATTTACTCGCAGTGGGGTTTTGTTGTTGCCGCTATTAAACGTCAGTTCTCGCGTTAAAGTTCGCCGCCTACAACTCGTCCTCACCAAATCAAAACAGACGGCGTCTGAATCCCGAATCTATTAAAACACCGCATCGGAGGGCTGCGCGACCTGACAAAAATATATCACATCGCGCCACGTGAGGACATTTCTACTTACATGGTGCGTCACGATATACAATTCAGCTACTGTTCTTTATCGCACGATATACGAACGCGACCTCGATCGACACGTTCGCGTTCCAAATTCAATATATTCCTGGTTTAAATTTACGATAAAAAACGCAAAAATCGCACGCGTCCGAAGTTAACGAGCGGCCGCGGGGGGAGTTTAAAGAAAACGCGCTGTTGGGAAAAACGACACGCTAGATTAGCGATGCGCTAACAGTTTCGTTTTTTTTTTTTTTTTTTTTTTTTAAACGGAAGAATCTAGAACACATCCTGTACACGTATGAGGAACCCGTCCTCATCTGGGTGATGCCGGATAGTGCGATTATAAATAAATACACCCCTTCTATAACGGTGTACGACGTGGTCAAATTGCGTCATTTACTTTCGGAAAACAATCTCAGTTTGTTAGCCTGTACATTCCTATATGATATTTCCAGTAAAGATGTTTAGCTCAGTGCAAAGGCAATCGCTGCTCTGTGATTGGTCGAACTGCTAACGAACTCGTTAATTATTCCGAACCGATTCAGTTATATACACTGCCTACTGAACTGTGTAACCGCATTACCAAGTACGGCCACAAGGTGGAGCGCTTGATTATTCTAACGTGTTTTTTTTTTTTTTTGTAAAGATTCTGTAAAGTCGATAGTGATATTGTAAATTTTTAGCCTCCTTTACAGTGACCTGTTTAGATTAGTGTAGATAATGCACTTCATTCAGCTCACAGTACTACGTGCAGGTGTTTCAATTCATTCAGGTGTTTAACTAGACACCGTTGAAAAACCCGTCTTGGACGCTTCTACTCCAGAGGAATCGGACGATTACGATGAAAGTCATGCGTTAATGCTAATTAGCGGTGTAATTACTGTCAAATTTTATTCCGAGAGAATATTTTCTTAGTTAATGTTCATCGCGCTGGTGTTTTCCAGGTGGACAGCAGTACGACAAAAACCAGGTGATCCTGAACTCGGTCGATGTGCAGAAAACCAACCAGAGGTGGACGGTGGAAATCCTGTAGCGCCGGACGTCCGGCGAGGTGCTGTGCAACGACTTCTCGTCTCACGGTGGGCCTGGCGGTGCAGCTCCACCACGGAGACCTGTAAGCCTCATGGTGCAGCTGCGACCAGAACACTCCTGCGAGCTCGTTCCTGGAGCCTGGACGTGACCCGTCTTTCTCGGATCCCTGAAGAACATTCCCGCTTTTAAAATGCGTCCCGTGTGTAAGGTCACAGGATGGCCACAGGGGGTGCTCGAACACCACGGAGCTCAACTACAAGCAATATGCGACAGTGTTAAAGTTAAACTGAAACCGCATCACCTTTAAAGTGCCTGACTTTTGGTTTTATTTTGAATTCCCTCTGCTCTCCTCCTCTCGCTCGGTGTTTCACCGACACGTGTCTCGTCTGTTGTACATTTTCTCTCCAAAGCTGTAAAGAGTTCTGCTGTTTTATTAAGAATAAAGTGTTTTATCCGTGTCTCGGTCCATCCACGCATGATTGGCTAGAAAACCGTTGAAATATTAGAGCATCCCTCTTTCACCACAAACTACTTCCTGTTTGTAGGTGGTCACCACTTCCTCCAACAGCCAGGAAACACAAAGAGAAAGGAGAACTCTCTACCCCTCACACGCAAGATTATCTTAAGAAAAAAAAACCCAACTTCCTAAAACTATACAAAGTGTAAAGTCTGAACAAGCCCGAGCCATCGCCAGTGCAGATAACGAGGGGAAATAAATCAAAGGGTGTGGGAGAGCTCCAGCGCTGTTAGCCCCCGCACCCATGATGATTTCCCTCCTCAGAACAGAACGTCTGTGTGTCCATTAACTCAAAAACCTTTAAATGACTTCCACTGTACACACACACACACACACACAGGTCTGCTACTTCATGAACCGCAGGCATCATGGCGACTCGGAGACGATGTTTTTATTCTGAAATGTTTCAGATTTATGGATAATAACGTGACTTGTCTCGTTGGCACTTTGTTAGAAAACCCGGGCGGCCGTGGCGGAGCCGCCGTGACACACGGACGCTTCACGCGTAGAGAGAGCGACGTGGAGATACACGAGTCCCTCGGCGCAGGTTTACGTTCCTGCGTTTACAGCACACAACGTTTCTTTCAACATGTTACAATGAAACTACAGTTTTTGGCAGGAAATGGGGGGGGGGGGGGGGGAACAAAAACAAACAAACAAACAAAACGAATCTGATTAAGGGGAATTTTCAGGTTTTGTTCAGGACCCCGGATGGAGACGGGAGGAAGGATGTAGAATTCGCGGTGTTAACTACGGTGTCAGGCCACGCCCACTGGAGACGAACGACCCGTGATGTCACCTGCTTGACTTCTGACGCGGTGTCGTGGTCGCGTGTTTTAGGTAAGCGTGGCGATGCGATTGACATCAGATCGGTGAGATCAGACCGCACCACAGTGCCGGGGAGTCGTTTTTCGTTTTTTTGTTGTTTTTTTTTGTCATTCGCCTTCGGGTGTAATCCGGATCGCTGGTCTCCGTTTCCATGGAGACGGACCTGTCCTCGGTGAGCAGACCTGATTTCCTCGCTGTGGTCACTCGTCCTGCGCCTCGGCGACGGCGACTACGGTTTTGCCGCGGGCGTGGCCCCGTTCCACTTTCTGCATTGCCTGAGGGACCTGAGAGAAGGAGAACTTCTCCTCCAGCACCGGGTGGATCTGCGGAGAGAGGGAGAGAGTGAGATGGGGGGAGAGAGTGAGATGGGGGGAGAGAGTGAGATGGGGGGAGAGAGTGAGATGGAGGGACAGAGAGAGAAAGAAGAGTGGAAGGAAGAAATGGAAGGAGAAGATAAATGGAGAGGGATTGATAGAGGAGGAAAGAGAAAAGGGCCGATATAGTGATAGAATGATGGAGAAGAGAAATAAAGAAAAGAAAAGGCAGGATGTGATGCGTGTTCTCTTAATCTCCCTGTCTCTCACACCCACACACACACACACACCTACACAGTAATCAGCTTCCTGAAAGCGGTGATGTAATGACTGATGATGAGGTCATGGTGTTTTCAGTGTGCGGCGTTCACCATGGCGACCACAAGATGCAAAAATATCTCTCTCGCTTCCTCCCCCTCTCCCTTTTTAGATACGTGACTTTGTAACACTTCCAAATTTGGATCTCTATGTAAGATAAAAAGTTTGTGCACCCCTGACCGTCGCACCCACACGTGCTTCCTTGTCGAGCGTCTCGCTCCGGGTGTATCCCCCTTTCGCCGTCATGCGGGGCTCCAGGGACTAGACGCTATTTTCAGCAAAACTACATGAACACTCGATGAAAAGCAGAACCCCCGCTGGTGTTATTTCTTACTCCGGTACGGGATCGCGGTGGAGACGACTCTGGCGTGGTGAAGCCTGTAGCACTTTTACTTTAGGCGTACCTTTCCTGCGTCCACGATTTCGCTCACGTCGTCCAGCGCAGAGCCGCTCGGAGCGAAGAACCCCCAGCGATAGTGGACGCCTTTAGTCAGGTGCTGTGGGGGGGAGGAGGAGATGAGGAACAATTACAAGGACGTACGAGGTCACGCTCGGACACAGTAACGTTTCTCACAACACAACACAACACATTCGATTCACTTGCAGAGGGTCGAACTGATTCCGAGTCGACTCACTCTCTCGGTAGAGTTCACTCCGAAGCGGACCGAGACGTGCGATCAGACTCGGACGTTCTCGGACCCGAGCGTGTTCCTCCGGCGTAAAGAACCGCGTCGAGGCAGAGAACACGCCGGGGTTCTGTCCCGAGCACCTAAAGCTCCATTCACTCGTGTTGTGATTCACCTGTTCGTTCGTTTGTATGTCTTCTATTCTGTTCATGGAGTAATCGGATTATTTCACATTGTGACGTCTTATTTATTTTATTTTTTTACTCGTTAGTGGTTATGATATAAGAAGCCGTGTGGATTTCCAGCACCGTGAGCCCAGACCGTGTGAACGCCACCGGAACGCAAAAGAGCCGATTCCTCGCTTCTTCTCACGGACTTCCCCTGAAGCTCACACAAACACAAGATGAATAAGTGTGTGAGGTGTGAGGTGCGAGTTGTGTGTGTGTGTGTGTGTGCGCGCGTGCACGATGTTGCTGCAAAAACCTCAGCACACATCCGCCGCTCGTCGTGCTCCAGCACAACGCAACACTTCTGCAGAAGACCTTCGTCTCTTGAAGTTCAGCTCCGTCACTCGAACTCAGAAAGGCTTTCACATTTCGGAGAGAATCCGAACGGCCCTCTCACCCACGTGCACTCGTTCCAAAGAGGACGAAACGTTTATATATAAAACGCGTACAAAACAGTCCTCCAACATCGCTGCGTTGATGTTTTATATCGTTAATAACGGTTTACTTCAAAAGGCCGTACGATATTAAATCTTTTTTTAAACGAACGACGAGATTCGTTCCGTTATCGTGTTCGCGTCTAAATTCACTTCTTTAAATTAGATTTATTAAAGGTTATTTAAAAAAAATAAATAAACAACTACTACTACTACTAATAATAATAATAATAATTACTAAAAAGCCAAATAATGACGTTTGGGCAGATTTCAGATTATGACGGTAAAGATTATGAATATGAATTATTATTTATTACGATTATTAATAACACTTTCGGGATAAATATGAACTTTCAGTAGTTACGGTTCAATGAAAATAAATTAAGAATGAAATAAAAGCTCAAATAAAACGCATAGGTAAATAAATGAAATAAAAAGATGTGTTTAAATAAAAAGGACTGATTTACACTGGTAAAATGCTCTTCAGCGTGTGTGTGTGTGTGTGTGTGTGTGTGTGTGTGTGTGTGTGTGTGTGTGTGTGTGTGTGTGTGTGTGTGTGTGTGTGTGTGCTTCCAGGAACACAGAGTATGAAATGTGTGGTGAGAAAACAAAAGAGACACATCTTCCTCCACCACTGAGAAAAATAACCACAAAGCCATTCACCCATTTCTCTCTCAATCAGGGTGTGTGTGTGTGTGTGTGTGTGTGTGTGTGTGTGTGTGTGTGTGTAAAATGTGTAAAATTACAGGATAAAAGAGAATTTACTAATAAAGGTAAGAAAAAAATAGGAAAGAATAATAATACGAGCGATGATAATGAGCTGAGACAGGGGGGCGGGGCAGATCGCTCACTGTCCCTAATATAGTGGCAGACTGAGACACTGCTGCTGATGCAGTCTTCATCCTCTCCTAGTCGAGGGGAGCTTTCACTGTTTGATACATTCTCATATATTTGGTGCGTGTTTAATTTTGGGGAAGACTTTTTCACGGATACGTGTGTGTGTGTGTGTGTGTGTGTGTGTGTGTGTGTTGTCTTTCACTTTCTGTATGTGTGTCGGTCTCTCTCTCTCGATCAGGGTGTGTCTCTCTCTTTGTCTGTCTGTCTCTGTATGTGTGTCTATCAGGGTGTCTCTTTCTTTTTCTCTCTGTCTGTCTGTCTGTCAGGGTGTCTCTCTCTCTCCATCATCGTGTCTCTCTCCCTTTGTCTGTCTGGCTCTCTCTGTGTCTCTATCAGGGTGTGTTTCTTTCTTTGTTTGTCTGTCTCTCTATCAGGGTGTGTCTCTCTATCAAAGTGTCTCTCTCTATCAGGGTGTCTCTCTCCCTTTGTCTGTTTGTCTCTGTCTCTCTCTCTCAAAGTGTGTCTCTCCCTTTGTCTGTCTGTCTTTCTCTCTATCAGGGTGTCTCTCTCCCTTTGTTTGTCTGTCTCTGTCTCTCTCTCTCAAAGTGTGTCTCTCCCTTTGTCTGTCTGTCTTTCTCTCTATCAGGGTGTGTCTCTTTTTGTCTCTCTATCTCTGTATGTGTGTCTCTATCAGGGTGTCTCTTTCTTTTTCTCTCTCTGTCTGTCTCTCTCTCTCTATCAGGGTGTCTCTCTCTCCATCATCATGTCTCTCTCCCTTTGTCTGCCTGTCTCTCTCTCTCTCTCTCTCTCAGGATGTGTTTCTTTCTTTGTTTGTCTCTCTCTCTCTCTCTCTCTGTATGTGTCTCTCTCCATCAGGGTGTCTCTCTCTCTCTCTCTCTCTCTCTCTAAAAATTTCCATGCACCATGTCGTGTTCTTCCTCCAATAGTTTGCATATGAGACATGATTGGTTTATATATTTGCATATTTAGTGACATCACAATGAGAGTTGATATGTAGCCCCGCCCACAAACATTTTAAATGGAGGATAAATGTAAAACGATTTCAGGTTGCAGGGTTTATTCCTTGATTTCTAAAAAAAAAAATATCTACGCATATTCGTTGTATTTTCTGTAAAACAAACCGCATCTGAACGCAACAGACACGCGCCTCATCTCGAACTCGTATTACACTACACACTGTGTGTGTGTGTGTGTGTGTGTGTGTGTGTGTGTGTGTGTGTGTGTGCGCGCGCATGCGTGTTGACAACAGATCACTCAAGAAACCGCCTACCTTCAGTGCCTTGGTTGCTATGGTGACGGCGTTCCGCATCATGCCGTCGGCGAGGCCGAGCTGGTCGGTGTTGCGCAGGAACGGCGTTACCAAGGTAACATACTTCGCGCCGGACCAGGGCTTGAGGAGCTCCAGCGCCCATTTCTCCGCCTCTCCACCGACGTTATCCAGAATCAGATCAAACCTGAGGGAACAAAACATGGAGGAGGTATGAGAGAGAGAGAGAGAGAGAGAGAGAGAGAGAGAGAGAGAGAGAGAGAGAGAGAGTGTGTGTGTGTGTGTGTGAGAGAGAGAGTGTGTGTGAGAGAGAGAGAGTGTGTGTGTGTGTGCGTGTGTGTGAGAACAAAGAAATTCATCAGTCCATCATCTCTAAACACCTTTACCGACAAATTTCATAAATTTTTTGGAGATTTACATTGACAGGAAGTGAAGTGAAGTGGGCGTGGCCAGGCAAAATGACGAGTGCAGTGCGTCCTTTAATATATTATTTAGTTAATAATATGTCACTACTGTTCTTCTTCTTCTTATTATTATTATTATCATCATCATCTCCCTCATGATCTGAAGAGTAAAAGTTTTGAACTTTGGTACAGTGATGCTCCGGGCCACGAGGAACTCCCACACCACAGACGGTCCACGTCAGCCCACAGGTGGCGCTACAGGCCACACCCAAAATCTACCTGGTATTCCCAGCATGACGTGCTGCTCTTCCCGGTCCAGCACGGCCGACGGGAACAACGTTCTACACACAAAAGTCCAAATTTGGACCGTAAACATTTTTCTCTTTTTAGAAAACAAAAGCAGCAACTTTAATCTTCAGAACTGAACTGCGTGATTAGTGTAAATACTGCACAGATAAATACAAGTTTGCCGGTGATGATTAATTATGTATTAAATGATGTACTGGTGAGGAACCGGTGGTGATTATTTATGTATTAAGGGATGATGGTGAGGAACCGGTGGTGGTTATTTATGTATTAAGGGATGATGGTGATGTACTGGTGAGGAACCGGTGGTGATTATGTATTAAGGGATGATGGTGAGGAACCGGTGGTGATTATTTATGTATTAAGGGATGATGGTGATGTACTGGTGGTGATTATTTATGTATTAAGGGATGATGGTGGTGTACTGGTGAGGAACCGGTGGTGGTTATGTATGTATTAAGGGATGATGGTGAGGAACCGGTGAGGAACCGGTGGTGATTATGTATTAAGGGATGATGGTGAGGAACCGGTGAGGAACCGGTGGTGATTATGTATTAAGGGATGATGGTGATGTACTGGTGAGGAACCGGTGGTGGTTATTTATGTATTAAGGGATGATGGTGAGGAACCGGTGGTGGTGATTATGTATTAAGGGATGATGGTGATGTACTGGTGAGGAACCGGTGGTGATTATGTATTAAGGGATGATGGTGAGGAACCGGTGGTGATTATTTATGTATTAAGGGATGATGGTGATGTACTGGTGAGGAACCGGTGGTGATTATGTATTAAGGGATGATGGTGATGTACTGGTGAGGAACCGGTGGTGATTATGTATTAAGGGATGATGGTGATGTACTGGTGAGGAACCGGTGGTGATTATGTATTAAGGGATGATGGTGAGGAACCGGTGGTGATTATTTATGTATTAAGGGATGATGGTGATGTACTGGTGGTGATTATGTATTAAGGGATGATGGTGGTGTACTGGTGAGGAACCGGTGGTGATTATGTATTAAGGGATGATGGTGATGTACTGGTGAGGAACCGGTGGTGATTATGTATTAAGGGATGATGGTGAGGAACCGGTGGTGATTATTTATGTATTAAGGGATGATGGTGATGTACTGGTGGTGATTATGTATTAAGGGATGATGGTGGTGTACTGGTGAGGAACCGGTGGTGGTTATGTATGTATTAAGGGATGATGGTGAGGAACCGGTGAGGAACCGGTGGTGATTATGTATTAAGGGATGATGGTGGTGTACTGGTGAGGAACCGGTGGTGGTTATTTATGTATTAAGGGATGATGGTGATGTACTGGTGAGGAACCGGTGGTGGTTATTTATGTATTAAGGGATGATGGTGAGGAACCGGTGGTGGTGATTATGTATTAAGGGATGATGGTGATGTACTGGTGGTGATTATGTATTAAGGGATGATGGTGGTGTACTGGTGAGGAACCGGTGGTGGTTATGTATGTATTAAGGGATGATGGTGAGGAACCGGTGAGGAACCGGTGGTGGTGATTATGTATTAAGGGATGATGGTGAGGAACCGGTGGTGGTTATTTATGTATTAAGGGATGATGGTGATGTACTATAAATGTTTGTTCAGTTGATGAAGTGCAGACGCACTTCTCCAGAGCCTGCAGTTTCCGCTCCACGGGCCCGCTGGTGTAATCCACGACATCATCAGCTCCTAAACTCCTCACCAGCCGCTCGGCATTCTGGGAACACGTCACCGTCACGTGACCGCCCCACGACTTCAGCAGCTGGACACAGGAAAGAAAACGCGTCAGTAAACTGTCACAGCGTGTAAATTCCTTCAAATCTACTTCTGACCGAGTGACACAACATTCACTGCCTTTATTAAAACCGGACACGGAAGACGTGAAGAGAAACACCAAGAAAGAAAAACAGGAGAGGACTCGGGTCAGACTGTAAACATAAACAAAAACAAACAAACAGAAGTGACCGCAGCGGAAGCGTTAAACGCGAATTACAAAAAGTATTCTTTTTTAAATACTGCAGTGTCAGAATTCAGCCAGCGGTTCATTTAACGCATAAATAAACAAATACGGATAAATAAATAAACATAAAGAGCGTGTAAAGAGATTTAAATGATTAATTAGGAATAAATATTAAAATGTCAGCCTGTAATCTCTAAATAATAAACAAAAATAAAACTAACATCAGCTTGTAAGTCAGTTTACAAATAAAATAAAATAAATAAATACTGAAATGTCGACAAATGTAAGCAGGGAGTAAACAAACAAACAAACAAACAAATATCAGGTGAATAAACAAAGGAAATGTAAAGCAAATGAAGTCAAAATAAAAAAATGCTGAAATGAGAAACAGTGTTCAGAAAATAAACAAAAACAAACAAACAAACAGTTAGATAAACAAACATTAATTAATTCAAGTTTAGAAATCTAAATATTTAAATGAATGAAAGACACACGGTGTTAAAACCTCGCGCAAGTAGAGTAACAACGTTCTGATCACATAAAAGTAAAAAAGAAATGTATAACGTTAATAAATAAAGTGTGTTTATGACCTGTATGGTAAACGTTCCGACTCCACCCGAGCCTCCGAGCACCAGGACTCTGAAACACACACACACACACACACACACACACACACACACACACACACTGCAGTTCACCTGTTTCATACACACTGCACACTAAAATGTTTCAGTGATGATTCTATACACACACACACACACGCGCTCACACACACGCACGCTCACACACACGCACGCTCACACACACGCACGCTCACACACGACAGAAAATGTAAAGCAAATGAAACTTTTAAACATAAAAGCATTAGATTTAGCAACCAAACAACAAACAAACACGTAAATAACTGAATATCAGCAAGTGTGAAGTTTAATATCATAATAATTATATACATAAACAAACAAACAAACAAACTAACCCGCTAGTAACTCTTTCATCAGTTCTCAAAAACTACAGCTAGACCTCATTAGAGGAGTGTGTGTGTGTGTGTGTGTGAGAGAGAGGGGTGTGTGTGTGTGTGAGAGAGACAGAGTGTGAGTGTGAGAGAGAGAGGTGTGTGTGTGTGTGTGTGTGTGTGTGTGTGTGTGTGTGTGTGTGAGAGAGAGGGGTGTGTGTGTGAGAGACAGAGTGTGAGTGTGTGTGAGAGAGACAGAGTGTGAGTGTGAGAGAGAGAGGTGTGTGTGTGTGTGTGTGTGTGTGTGTGTGTGTGTGTGTGTGTGTGAGAGAGAGGGGTGTGTGTGTGAGAGACAGAGTGTGAGTGTGTGTGAGAGAGACAGAGTGTGAGTGTGAGAGAGAGAGGTGTGTGTGTGTGTGTGTGTGTGTGTGTGTGTGTGTGTGTGTGTGTGTGTGAGAGAGAGGGTGTGTGTGTGGGTGTGTGCGTGCGTGTATGTGCGTGCGTGTATGTGTGTGTGTGTGTGTATGTGTGTGTGTGTGTGTGTGTGTGTGTGTGTGTGAGGGTGTGTGTGTGTGGGTGTGTGCGTGCGTGTATTTGTGTGAGGGTGTGTGTGTGTGAGAGAGAGGGTGTGTGTGTGTGGGTGTGTGCGTGCGTGTATGTGTGTGTGTGTGAGTGTGAGAGAGAGGGTGTGTGTGTGTGAGAGAGAGGGTGCGTGCGTGTATGTGTGTGTGTGTGTGTGCGTGTGTGTGTGTATGTGTGTGTGTGTGTGTGTGTGTGTGTGTGTGTGTGTGTGTGTGTGTGTGTGTGTGTGTGTGTGTGTGTGTGTGTGTGTGTGCGATACCGTTTATTAGAGCAGTTGTCTTTGTTCAGGCCGCCCGTGTTGACGAGAGCCGACCAGGCCGTAGCAGCGACGTACGGGAGACACACCGCGTCTGTGTGACTCAACGACTTGGGCTTGTGAGACACCTGCACACACACGCACGCACACACACGCACTTCTTAAATGTTTTCACAGCTAGACATATAGACAGACAGACAATCAAAAGTATTCACCCCCCAGTGCAAATCAGGTTTACGGTCAGAATGTACAGACTTTCAGCTGTTTGCAACGAACAAATCAAAAAGCGATTTCTCCAGTCTCGAAAGTATTCACCCCCCCGAATACAATCCCTCACAACACCACAAATATGCAGAACAGGTGTCGTCTCAAGCATCAAGGGCTTCATTAGCTGCAGCAGGTGTGCTTGAGCTGGAACACATGAAATACCGGAACTGGCTCGGGGTAGAAAGTGTATGAAATACCCGGGCGGGGCAGAAAAAGGAAGCTCTCAATGTCTGAGAGCAGATTTGTGAGAAGGCAGGTGGTGAAAAACCCTCGAGTGACTGCAGAAGACCTGCAGAGAGACCTGGTGTAACAGCACGGAGGTCTCGGTGAGCACAGTAAGGCGTGTACTAAACGCAGAAGGTTTCCATGGCAGAACTCCAAGACGTTCACTGCTACTGACCCAAAAGACCAAGAAAAGTCTCAGAATCATATAAATAATCCACAGAAGTGTTGGGATTCTGTTCTGTGGAGCGATGAAACAACACTGGAACTTTTCAGCACGATGGATCAGCGGTACGTCTGGAGGAAGAAGAATGAAGAAAGAACACTCTGTACACAGTTGAGCATGGTGGAGGCTCGGTGATGCTCTGCGGCTGCTCTGCGTCCTCCGGCACCGGAGACCTGCAGCGTGTGGAGGGCGAGATGGAGTCACTGAAGTATCAGGAAATCCTAGGAGGAAACCTCATGCCGTCTGTGAGGAAGCTGAAGCTCGGGCGTCATCGTCCTTCCGAGAGAACGACGATCCCAAGCGTACCTCAAATTCCACCAAGGCTTGGTGCAGAAGTCGTCCTGGAAGAGTCTACAGGGCCACCACAGTCACCTGACTCGAACCCCGTAGAAGATCTCTGGTGGGATGTGAAGAAGACGGCCGCGGCGCGCAAACCCGAGAACATTACCGACCTGCAGGCCGTCGCTCACGAGGACCGCGAGAAGATTCCTCAGGAACGCTGCAGGAGCTCTGCATCTCGTCTACAGCGGGTCAGAACAGCTAAAGGGTGTTCTAAATTCTAAAGACACTCACCATGAAGGGGGTGAATAATTTAGAGGCTCTACAAGTCATTATAAGTTGCATTTTCAGTTGCATTTGCGGAAACCGCTCGAAGCGCTCGTCGTCTCGAGCTGCTTCAACTGCGTTTGTTCGATTTGTTCATCGCAAACAGCTGAAAGTCTGCGCATCTGACAATTCATTTGGATTCGGATTTGCACTGGGGGTCCAATACTTTTGATTGCAGCTGTATACAGACAGACAGATACAGCTAGATAGATAGAGACAGACAGAAGGATAGACAGACAGACAAAACAGATGAATGAATGAATAAATAAAAAGTGAGCAAGTATAAAAATCACACACACACACACACACACACACACACACACACACACACACACACACAGTGGTTTTGGACAGCAGTGTGTGGTATAAAAGGAGAAACACAAGCTGGAAGCACAAAGTGACTCAGCATCTCTCATTAACCATCACAGTGGACACTGCAGTCTGTGTGTGTGTGTGTGTGTGTGTGTGTGTGTGCAGTAATTTGGGTTAATTGGGCACAAAGGGATGCTCGTCATTAAAGAGATCAGCGCAGCATAAAGCTCTGAGGAACTAAAGGACTAACGGGAAGTCAGACGCTGGCCCGATCCCGGGGAAAGTCCGGCAGCTCGGTTCTTACGTGGTACCGTGTTCTCCGGACCGTAGGACACACGTTCACGTAACAACACGTCTCTTTCCTTTCCGAACCGTCCCGTCACGGCGCCGTCGTTCCCTCGGCCCGCCGGACGCACCACGTGACCCGACGATGAACAGGCTCTAGGAAGAAACTTGTCTGGAACACATGATACAGTTCACACCGCTGGCTTTCATTCACCGGGTATCTGATATCCAGAGAGACTTCTAGAACAGCTCTGGAGTCACCGCCACCCGAACACGGAGGGAAAACCGGTCCTTCTATGACTGCGTCGGTGCGGCGTGGCCTGGAGGCGATCGGCCTGCGGAACTGCCGAGGTGTTCTGGAAGTCCAGGTTGCTTTGATAGCGGTCTCCGGCTCGTCTGTATCGTCGGGTCGGTGGACGACCGAGCACGGTGACACCACGGTCAGTGAAGCGGTCACTAGAAGTTTTGGCACTGTGGGAGGTGCCGAGTCCTGCTGGAGAAGGAAATCAGCGTCTCCATGAAGCTCGTCAGCAGATGAAGCATGAAGTATCTAAAATCTCCTGCTAGACGCTGCATCGACTCTCGACTCAAGAAAACACACTGGACCGACACCGGATGACCTGGCAACCCAAATCATCACCGACTGTAGAAACGTCACACTGGACTTCAAGCAGCTGGGATTCTGTCCCTCTCCACTCTTCCTCCAGACTCCGGAACCTTGATTTCCAAACGAAACGCAGCGTTTACTTCCATCTTCCCCGTGACTGTGTGTGTGTGTGTGTGTGTGTGTGTGTGTGTGTGTGTACTGAACCAGACCGAGAGATTAAAGCCTCGGGAAACCTTCACAGGTGTTTGGAGTTACTCTGATTAGAGTCGTCTCAGGTCCACATCTCTGTATTATAAATCCTTTACTCTGATATTTAGGATTTTTTGATTTCCGTCAGCTGTAATCATCGAGATCAAAACCAAAAACAAAAAGTTTAAAATATTTCACTTCCTGTGTAATGAATGTAGAATATATTAAAGTCCCACGTTTTGAATTCGATTACGGAAAGAAAAAAACAAAACAAAAAAAAAAACTTTTCCGCGATATTCGAATTTTTCCAGACGCTCCCGTACGTATCCGTTTTCTAAGTTCCGGGACTTTCCCGGGTTTTTCAGGACCGTACGAACCCCGAGCGTTACTGCTTAGGATCCGTGAGGTTGTGCGTGAACTATTTGTTGTCGTTAACTCACAGAATGAACTCTCACACACACACACACACACACACACACACACACACGATTTAAACACGAGCTCTTTACGGTGATTCACTGTTTACCTCGTTAGCGCTGAGCACCACGAACTCGGCCAAGCTGCCCTGCTTCCACGGAGGAATCGCAGCCCAGACCTGACACACACACACACACACACACACACACACACACACAGCGTTAAAACTCATCATCTGCTTGTTTCAGCGGCACAAACCCAGCACAGAACCAATCAGCATCTCAACAGAAACTATACATAAGCTACACGAGGAAGGAATTTGCCTTTTTATTTACTCTGTGTTCGCATTAAGGACAAGAAGAAGAAAATAAGCGCGATATAAAGTGTATTTTTGTGCGTTTTGGGTTACCTGGTCTCCCGGTTTGAAGTAACCCACGTCCAGGCCGCACTCCATGATCACCCCCGAGACGTCACGGCCCAGGATCAGAGGAAACTCGCTGCCGGACTTGTTGATGTTCAGAGGGTCGCGCTTCATGGCCAGAGTGGCAGCACCGTAACCTCCTGGCAGAGTCAGCACACTTTACTACGACGTGCGTTTAAACGGACAGCTCAGCGTAAAAACACACCACGCACGCATTTTCCGTTTAGGAAGTAAAGCCGGTTTTAGACTGCCGGATCTGAGCACGTGTTATAGGATTATTACGTGACACACTGTATGAGACAAAATAAATACATCAATCATGACCAGTAAGACTGGGACAAAAGTAATGGCACCCTGTAAACAGAGAAGGTGTTTTTCTGTGCACGCCGTCACCGTGTAAACAAACTCCTTGCTGCGTTTCAGACTTCCTTCACCCGATTTCTCTGATGAACATCCATTCTAGACCGTTTAAGGCGTATCAGCCAATCAGGACGCGACGTCATCTGCGGTACCAAACTCGCTAGGAGTTGTGGGTGATATTAACTGAATAAGCGTCCACGGAGTATCCACACTTCGAAAATCTACCAGGAATAGTACAGTAGACCATCCGGGTAGCTTGGGGACGGCTTTTCGATTAGGGAACACGCTAATTCTAATCTCGGATGCGGTTCATATTGCGAATATTGGTTGATGCGCAGCGAAGGCTGGACGGCGTTACTGGAAGATTCTGCACATGCTGAGCACAGGAGACTCGCTTTTCGTTGTTCGGTCGCCATTTTGATGTGATTTTTTTTTTGGTTGCCTTTTACGGTAACCAAAACCTTCAGAACCTATTATGGTTCTGAAACCTGCCTAATTTTGTTTTAAATTCTCTCATACGATAGATTTACATGCACACGAGGTCAAAAAACACTTTAACGTGCTCGGCATTTAAACTGCAGCGTTATCCCCCCCCCCCAGTGTCACAAACGACTCGTAAAAATGATTCGTTCTAAACTCCTCCCTTCAGAGAGCATACTCTGCTCTGATTGGTCAGACGTCCCAGACGATCGTGATTGGTCTACCGAGCGGCCAATGAAGACCAGAGGCGGGGTTCTTTGTGAGAAACCTTCGTAGGTTAGTACAGGAAGTAAGTCTGGAATCACTAACGAGTCGATTAGGCTGTTGAGAATCGACTCCTTCTTTTGGGAGTCGCTATCTCTGTTAGTCGTGCGCTTTTGATTTTTGAAACTTTGCAGACTTTTTACATTCACAAACAGCTACGTATATCACACACTACATGAAAGGGAATATTTGAGTATCTTACATATCCCAGCTTTAATGCACAGATTTACCTCTCATGTTGACATCCAGGGGGTTGAGTCCAGCTGCGTGCACTTTGATGATCACCTCGTTTGGGTAGTGTATAATAGGAAAAGCAGCGTTTTTGGTGAATCTTAGCACACTGTTGTCTCCGTATTTATCAATCACCCAGGCTTGCATTACAGACTGAAGGCTGGGAGAAGTGCTGAAAGTTTTGGCACCCCCTGCGTGTTTATTCAGCCTGAGAGACACACCGCACATCAGCTTTCTGAACACATGCATGCTGCCAAGCTTAATGTTTATTACACACATAAACACAACGCTAGCACTGCTATACTAGCCCAAAAAACCGTAATCTTATCGTGTATCACTGCGTTAGTTTAACACAAAACGCGTCGAAACATGGAAGCCACGCCAACCTCACCGCAAAGTCAAACAACATTCAAACAACCTGCTTGTACATGACCTTTGACCGCCCTCTTTCTTTTTAACCAATCACACAACGACTGACGCGTGACGCTTTCTGGGATATGTAGTTGTTCTCCCGCTTTGAGACTCGGCGAAAAAAGATCACTACAACTCCAAACGGTTGAATTCAGTTCAAACAGACAGCACAGAACAAAGATTTAGGGTTCCGTTTACAATAAAAGACGCTTAAAACACACCATACATACGCAGGGAATGGTTTTTGGTATTTAAAAAAAAAATGAACTGGGGTTATACTTCCGGGATGGACGTAGCTCGACCAATCAGAAATCAGAATCGCGCGACGTCACACAGTCGATGGAAACCAACATGGCGGCCTACAGTACAGGAAGCGTTTAAATGGGAGAAGTCAAGAATAACGAAGGACTTCTGTAATTATGCTGGGTTTATCCATAAAAGAGGTGATTAAGTTAAATAATGTTGATCTTTATGATATGTTTACCACGAGTATTTAAAAATATGATTTACATTTAATGTTGTATGCCATTAAAATGAAGTTGCACCTTCTAAATAGCTTAAAATCACGAATTTATAAATTTGTACTTTATTTTGTTGTCTGAAATGATTATTTAGCTAGTAAGTTGTTATTATTCGCTCTATGGTGCACTCTAAGGGGTGTTGTAGTCTATTATGCAACATTTCATGTAGTAAAGTGACATGTATTTGCTGTTGAATATTATAGGGGTTATTACAGGGTGCTGGGATTAAAAGAAGTTTTGATGATGATGATGATGATGATGATATGATGTTGCTCAGGTGTCTGCAGCTCTGAGGGAAGGAAAGCTCTCGGCTACGGAGCTGTGCAGAAAATGTCTGCAGCGCATCAAGAAGACACGCCACCTCAACGCCTACATCACTGTTACAGAGGAACTGGCAATGAAACAGGCACAGGAAGCGGACGACAGGCTGCTCAGAGGTCTGTGTGTGTGTGTGTGTGTGTGTGTGTGTGTGTGTGTGTGTGTGTGTGTGTGTGTGTGTGTGTAGCCCGAGCTCAGGAGCTGTGAGGCAACAATGCTGCCAGCTCCTCTGTAATGCCACCCAGATAGCTCTAACAATAATAATAATAATGATAATAATTATCATTGATAATATTTTTATCCATTATTATCACAGAACTGAGAAGTTACATTCTTCTTAAAACAAAAGGGATGGCCAGGTTTTTATTCATTAAAAAATTTTTTTTAAATCCTACACATCAGGTAAATCTCTTGGCCCACTGGATGGGATTCCTTTCTCCGTAAAAGACAACTTCTGCACAGAGAACGTAGCGACGACGTGCGCCTCTCGCATGCTACGCGGTAAGCAGATGAAATAAAAACCATTATAAATGCCAGAAAATGTTGCCGCGTTTATTATCTAACACTTCTGCGTTTGTGTTTGTAGGTTATCGTCCTCCGTTTAACGCTACAGTGGTCCAGAAGTTACTGGATCAGGGGGCTGTGCTCGTTGGGAAGACCAACTTGGACGAGTTCGCTATGGGGTATCATAATTAACATAACAGAGCATGGGGCATGACCATAAATCATATAAGATCTACAGAGGATTCAGATCTTTGGAGCCTTCTGACTCTCTCGCTCTCTTTCTCCTTTCTCTCTCTCTCTCTCTCTCTCTCTCTCTCTCTCTCTCACACACACACACACAGATCGGGCAGCACTGATGGAGCGTTCGGTCCTGTGAGAAACCCCTGGAGTTACGCTGCTCCGTACCGGACGCTCGGCCACGGAACAGATCCGGAGTCTGATTGGGTGATTGCAGGCGGGAGTTCAGGAGGAAGTGCAGCTGCCGTGGCGTCTCTGAGCAGCTTCCTGTGAGCCTCTCGAACATTTAACTGCTCACATAGCAAACACTTATGCAGACAACCACAACATATAATCCACACACTTACACTTTATATATCCTACCATCACACACGCACCTGTATAGAACGTCTCTGTATGCCGTAGCGTTCCAATCTCTAAGAAGCGCAAACCCTGTTCCAGCGTTACGATGCGCCTGCGCACGAAGCGAGCTCCGTGAAGACGTGGTGTGTGAAGGTTGGAAGAAGGTAGAAGAACTCGAGCGTCCTGCACGGAGCCCTGACCCCAACCGCGCTGAAGACCTTTGGGATGAACTGGAACATCAGCGCCTGACCTCAACCTCACTAACGCTCTTGTATCTGAATGAACACAAATCCCCACGGCCACGCCCCCAAAATCTAGTGGAAAGCCTTCCCAGAAGACTGGAGCGCATTATAACAGGGGGAAAAGAGAGAATAAATCTGTTTAACAAGCACATATGAGTGTGATGGTCAGGAGAATGTTGTTGAGAAAGTGTTTTCCATTGAACACATCAACCCAGATCCTGAATTTGTGTGTGTGTGTGTGTGTCTCAGTGCACTGGGCTCCGATACGGGCGGTTCCACTCGTAACCCCGGCTCCCTGTGTGGCGTCGTGGCTCTGAAGCCCAGCTACGGTCTGCTGTCTCGTCACGGCCTCATCCCCCTCGTCAACTCCATGGACGTCCCGGGCATCATGAGCAGAAGCGTCCACGACGCCGCCATCACACTCGGTACCACACGCTATTTTACACAGTTTCACATTTGCTGCGTCCCAGCTGGCATTCTATCCGTCCTAAACAGAATCCCAGATCAGAGTTAACGCGTCCCAAATTGTAGCGATGTTGAAAGGAGAATCCCGAAGGTACCGTGACGGTCTGATATATAAGGAGTAATGAGTGAAGAAAAGCTGCAGGAGTATGAGCAGGAGCCGGAGAACTGGGACGCAGCAACTGGACTTTTATTGTGGCTTACGGCTTTATATCAATATTATATTAAACACTGTGTATGAAGAAACAATGCCAAAAACTAACTAAAACCAACTATTATTTACACAGAGAGAGAGACAGACAGATACATAGAGACACACAGAGAGAGAGAGAGACAGACACATAGAGACACACAGAGAGAGAGACAGACAGACAGGTACAGATAGATAGAGACAGACAGATGGATAGGGAGAGAGAGAGACAGATACAGATAGATAGAGACAGACAGATACAGATAGATAGAGACAGACAGATACAGATAGATAGAGACAGACAGATGGATAGGGTGAGAGAGAGACAGATACAGATAGATAGAGACAGACAGACAGAGAGAGATATGGATAGATAGAAACAGACAGAGAGAGAGAGAGACAGACAGATACAGATAGATAGAGACAGACAGATACAGATAGATAGAGACAGACAGATGGATAGGGAGAGAGAGAGACAGATACAGATAGATAGAGACAGACAGACAGAGAGAGATACGGATAGATAGAAACAGACAGAGAGAGAGAGAGAGAGACAGACAGGGAGAGAGACAGACAGATACAGATAGATGGATAGATGTTAAGCAAATTAAAATATTATTTATGTATTAAATATATAAATATACTACAATATTTTCAGAAAGTAAACACTTCAAGTATTATCCTCATTATTATTATTATTAGTAGTAGTAGTAGTATTATTAGTATTAGTAGTAATAGTAGTATTAGTAGTAATATTAGCAGTAGTAGTATTATTAGTATTAGTTGTATTATTATTATTAGTAGTAGTAGTAGTATTAGTAGTAGTAGTAGTAGTATTAGTAGCAGTAGTAGTAGTAGTAGTAGTAGTAGTAGTGGTAGTAGTAGTAGTAGTAGTAGTAGTATTAGTAGCAGTAGTAGTAGTAGTAGTAGTAGTAGTAGTAGTATTAGTAGTAGTAGTAGTAGTGGTAGTAGTAGTAGTAGTAGTAGTAGTATTAGTAGTAGTAGTAGTAGTAGTAGTAGTAGTAGTAGTAGTAGTATTAGTAGTAGTAGTAGTAGTGGTAGTAGTAGTAGTAGTAGTAGTAGTATTAGTAGCAGTAGTAGTAGTAGTAGTAGTAGTAGTAGTAGTAGTATTAGTATTAGTAGCAGTAGTAGTAGTATTAGTAGTAGTAGTAGTAGTATTAGTAGTAGTAGTAGTATTAGTAGTAGTAGTAGTGGTAGTAGTAGTAGTATTAGTAGTAGTAGTATTAGTAGTAGTAGTAGTGGTAGTAGTAGTAGTAGTATTAGTAGTAGTAGTATTAGTAGTAGTAGTATTAGTAGTAGTAGTAGTGGTAGTAGTAGTAGTAGTATTAGTAGTAGTAGTAGTAGTAGTATTAGTAGTAGTAGTAGTAGTAGTAGTAGTAGTAGTATTAGTATTAGTAGTATTAGTAATCGAGTTTTATTTGATGAAGTGTAATGTTCTCTGTATATTGAGTAAGAGTGTGTTCTCTGTGCAGGAGTTCTTCAGGGTCAGGATGAAAAAGACTCGACTACAGTCCAGGCTCCTCACTCTCCCACTGCTCTCCCTCAGGAGTTCGACGTCAGGGATCTCTGCGTGGGCGTCCCAAAGGTAACCGAACTCCGCGTTTCACTAATGTCCGATCTAGAATAACATCAGACGTCAGACGTGTTGCATTTGCCCTCCTGGTCCTTCTCACCTGGCAGCTGACACCCGCTGCCTCGGACTGATCAGTAAACAGAAATTTATCCACAGCTTCGATTTCTACGTGATGTGAAGGACAGACGTGACTCTGCTTTTAAATTCGTCCCCCTTCTAAATCAGGATTCTGATTGGTCAGGTTTATATTAATGCGTGCGCCCGTTTCTATAGTAACAGCTCACTCACAGGGACTTGCAAGGATCTTGCCAGAAGCGATACACACCCCTACCCTAATAACCGTTTGGTTTTCATGAACAAACGTGTGTGTGATGTTCACGTGTTTCTTGATTTGTAATAACCCTGTAAAGACACGTTATAAATGGTATTTATTGTGATTTTGCAGTAATGCAATGCATATTTTGCTAGATTTATCATTTTGGGTTTTTGTCAACATTTTTCTGGCCCAGAAATGAGCCCCGCTCCTTTAAGACAGCTTGGAATGTTTGAGCGGAGGCTGTAGGGTCGGACGAGAGGAAGTTGGACGCTTGTCTGTTATTGTAGTTGCAGTTCACGTCCCAGACAGCAGGAGGCTGGAAATATCACACACCGCTCCTTTAAGCTGTAAATAACTCTGTGTGTGTGTTGCAGGAGTACCACGCTCCGGGTCTGTCGGCCGAGACGCTGTCTCAGTGGACCCGTGTGGCGGCCATGTTTGAGGGAGCTGGAGCGCGGGTGCGTGAGGTGTCGCTCCCTCACACTCAGTACTCCATCGTGTGCTACCACGTGCTCTGCTGCTGCGAGGTGGCGTCCAACATGGCGCGCTTCGACGGCCTGCAGTACGGTGAGATCACAAACGGATAACGCGTCACAGAGAGAAACTGATTACAGGCGTGTGATGAATTCTGGCCAATCCTGTGTGTGTGTGTGTGTGTGTGTGTGTGGTGTTCCAGGTCACCGCAGTGCAGTGGAGAGCTCGACCGAAGCGCTGTACGCCTCCACACGGCACGAGGGCTTCAACGACGTCGTGCGGCGTAGGGTCCTCTCGGGAAACTACTTCCTGTTGAAACAGTGAGGGACTTCCTGTTCTCTTCCCTCTGCCCTATACCCTAACAGTGTAGAACTCCAGACTGTTACATGTACAGCTCCGGTCATTTGAGTGCCTGGTATGTTTAGGAACTACGAGCGCTACTTCGTGAAGGCCCAGCAGATCAGACGTCTGATCACGGAGGATTTCCGGCGCGTGTTCTCCTCGGGCGTGGACGTCCTCCTCACGCCCACCACGCTGAGCGACGCGGCGACCTACTCCGACTTCATCCAGGAAGACAATCGCACACGCAGCGCTCAGGACGACATCTTCACCCAGCCGGTCAACTTAGCAGGTGGGACGTCACATGACCATGTCGACCAATCATACGCTAGGGAATTCTCATTCGCGTACACAAGTTGTTTTTTTTTTTTACATTCCTATATCGATCACATTTGAACAACTTCACCGTCGTCTGATAAAAGCCTGCTCGCAAACCTATCGGCGTTTTCTCAAAGTATTGGCACCCTTTGTGCTCGGGCCGTGCGCCACAGATAAAAAAAACAACCCCAAAGCCACTTAAACTTCTCCATTTAAAGCTTCGTTCTGAAAGCGTGTTAATATCAATGTATTTATTTGTCTGAAAGAAGGTCTATTTAATACGTCACGTTTTTATAATATAGACAAAAACGTCTTTTTGTCGCGTTTTGTTTTTGTAACTTGCTGTGTGATTGAAAGAAGACGTGAAATTAACAGATAAACATCTGAGACAATGTTTTTAAATAGCGTGACTAAGACTTTTACACAGTACTGTATTTAAGGTAAATAATAGCAAATTTTTAGCAAAAATCATGTTTGGGTTTAATCAAATTTTAGATTTTTATTTTTTTTCCTACCAATAATCTAAATGTAATAAATAAACACTGAAACATGGGAGTGTTTATTGTTTTGGTTATTTTCCAAATCTTTATCTAAAGACGTTGTTTAGTTTACAATCCGATGTCTCTGTTGTAAATAGCTGTAATAAGTGATGAAATTATTATATATCCAGGTCTCCCCGCCGTCACCGTCCCGGCGTGCCTCTCCGGCCGAGGACTTCCCGTCAGCCTGCAGCTGATTGGCCGGCGCCTCCAGGACAGGAAGTTGCTAGCGGTGGCTCACTGGCTGGAGCGGCAGCTGGATTTCCCTCTCATCAGATTTCACGAAGAAGACGACGCACAGGAGACGAAATCGGAGCGGAACAGAGCGCGAGAACGCACGTCAGGGTCGTGAACGATGACGTCATCTCGTACGGCTTATTTTTTTTGTTTGTTTTGTTTGTTTTCTTTCGACGTCCAGGGGCGGGTCAAAGCGTTCCACGGGTTTTTCTCTTCGCGATTGTGAGAATGTAGAGATGTTTAACACACGAACTTAAAGCCACTTTGTCTTAAATGGTCCCCAAGCAAATGTTGTTGTATTCTGGATTCTGATTGGTCAGAAGGAGTTGACTGCTCGTTCACAAGGACCTGTACGCCTGGACTCTCCACATCTAAGGCTAATGATAACCAAAAAAAAATGTGTTTAACAACAAAAACACAACATTAAAGGCGACTTTAGACCGATAAAAATGTCATTCTCTATTCAATTTTCTTTTAAATTGTCAGCTGTGCTATAAGAGACATACATATCGCGTGCTGGAAAATCATCAACTTCCTGGTGGTACCCGATGGCGACTCCACTTCATGCGTGTGGTTTGAGATGGGTGTGGTCAGACACAGATAAGAAGCGGGTCAGTTTAAGGGAAAGGAAGAGTTTCTTTCTGGCTTCATACCTACTCTATATTATAAATAAATGAATTAATCAGCAGTAATATAGAATTTATCTTATAATAAGGTTATCATTGAGTAATTATTTCGACACCATAGGTCTAGATCTTAGGCATGCTACTGGCACATGATTTAGCTTCCTTCTAGAAATAAGCACTTAAGTGTGACAACCTAAAATACGATCTATTCTCAGCCTGTGATCCTGCGTTGCATCAGACTGACCTAAATTCCCCAAACTAGGCTGTTCCTGTGGTGTATCAGGCTTTAAAGAAAGAAACACTGGGTGCCAATATTTTTACTTAAAAGGTGCTTTGTTGAAAGATTCGCAAGGTGTACTTTAAAAACACACTGAAGCTCTCAAAAGGTGGTGAAAGTACACAGATCGCTCATCTAAATAAATCCTCTGCGGGGTGGGGGGGGCGGGGTTTCAGTTCTCGACTCAGAGTCGAAGTTAAAGGTGTAACTCGTCCTTACAAATGACCTCGGAAATGTTTTACGAAATAATGGTTCGGTCCCAGGCTGAGAAAACCCGCGTTACTACCCGGGAGCTAACCTCCTCTTAATCATTTCATAGACATGCCCCCAAATCCCTTCCGCTCCGCCCCCGTCTCGGTCTGAATCCGGTAAGCGCCCAGCACAGCTGGATAATTCACCTGCGAGGGCAGTCCTTTTCCTTTTCCAAGATGGAGTCGGGTACGGTATGTACTCTACACATTCTATATAAGGGTTAAAGCTTGACTTGGTTGAATGGATGGATAATGAATCAAGTAGATGCATTTGTTTTAAAAGAAAAATGGGATCGGGACACCACTACTGAACGTCCTCCTGAATCCGAATGAGTCGGATTTCACGTGTTTATAGTGTTACAGCTTTCCATCCATCCATCTTCTATACCGCTTATCCTACAGGGTCACGGGGAACCTGGAGACTATCCCAGGGAGCATGGGGCACAAGGCGGGGTACACCCTGGACAGGGTGCCAATCCATCCATCGCAGGGCACAGTCACATACACACTCACACACCCATTCATACACTACGGACACTTTGGACTCGCCAAGCAGCCTACCGTGCATGTCTTTGACTGGGGGAGGAAACCGGAGTACCCGGAGGAAACCCCCGCAGCACGGGGAGAACACGCGAACTCCACAACCCCCGACCCTGGAGGCGTGAGACGTGTCACAGCTTTCGAACAGTTAAACTGTGGACTGCGCTTAATAAGATGTCATGACAGTTGCTAATGCTAGCACTAGCTGAACCATTGTACAGCCTGTGCAGGATTTCTGTACAGGAGTTGTTTTTTTATTTTTTTGCGATTGTTGCATCCAAAAATGTTCGATTTTGCTGCGTTTTATTTTTCTTCAAAAATTCTGCATGTTTTTTTTTTTTCCGGAAAACTACTTGGACTGGTCGAAATCACAATGGCACGAAACGACTTCTGCGGCGATGTTTGTCAGTAAACGAGACCTTTCAGCTGTACTCGTGTTTGACGCACGTGACTCGAAGAGCACTTCAGCCCGGACCTGCGGAAAATCTGCAGGCGTTTTGAAAAAAAATCACAAGCTAGGGCTAGGGTTTAGGGTTTAGGGTTGGTGGGTGGCTTTAGGGTTAGGATTTAGGGTTTGGTTTTAGGGTTAGGGTTTAGATTTAGATTTAGGGTTTGGGTTTAGGGTTTGTGTTTAGATTTAAGGTTTGGGTTTAGGGTTAGGGTTTAGATTTAGAGTTTGGGTTAGGGTTTAAATTTAGGTTTTGGGTTTAGGGTTAGGGTTTAGATTTAGGGTTAGGGTTTAGATTTAGGGTTTGGTTTTAGGGTTAGGGTTTAGATTTAGGGTTAGGGTTTAGATTTAGATTTAGGGTTTAGATTTAGATTTAGGGTTTGGGTTTAGGGTTTGTGTTTAGATTTAAGGTTTGGCTTTAGGGTTAGGGTTTAGATTTAGGTTTTGGGTTTAGGGTTAGGGTTTAGATTTAGGGTTTAGGGTTAGGGTTTAGATTTAGGGTTCGGGTTTAGATTTAGGGTTTAGATTTAGGGTTAGGGTTTAGATTTAGGGTTAGGGTTTAGATTTAGATTTAGGGTTTAGATTTAGGGTTTAGATTTAGGGTTTGGTTTTAGATTTAGGGTTTGGGTTTAGATTTAAGGTTTGGCTTTAGGGTTAGGGGTTACAGGATTCGATTTAGGGTTAGGGTTTAGATTTAGGGTTTGGCTTTAGGGTTAGGGTTTGATTTAGGGTTTGGGTTTAGGGTTAGGGTTTAGATTTAGGGTTAGGGTTTAGATTTAGGGTTTAGGGTTAGGGTTTAGATTTAGGGTTCGGGTTTAGATTTAGGGTTTAGATTTAGGGTTAGGGTTTAGATTTAGGGTTTGGGTTTAGATTTAGGGTTTAGATTTAGGGTTTGGTTTTAGATTTAGGGTTTGGGTTTAGATTTAAGGTTTGGCTTTAGGGTTAGGGGTTACAGGATTCGATTTAGGGTTAGGGTTTAGATTTAGGGTTTGGCTTTAGGGTTAGGGTTTGATTTAGGGTTTGGGTTTAGGGTTAGGGTTTAGATTTAGGGTTTGGTTTTAGATTTAGGGTTTGGGTTTAGATTTAAGGTTTGGCTTTAGGGTTAGGGGTTACAGGATTCGATTTAGGGTTTGGGGTTAGGGTTTAGATTTAGGGTTCGGGTTTAGATTTAGGTTTTGGGGTTAGGGTTTAGATTTAGGGTTAGGGTTTAGATTTAGGGTTTGGGTTTAGATTTAAGGTTTGGCTTTAGGGTTAGGGGTTACGGGATTCGATTTAGGGTTTGGGGTTAGGGTTTAGATTTAGGGTTTGGTTTTAGGGTTAGGGTTTGATTTAGGGTTTGGGTTTAGGGTTAGGGTTTAGATTTAGGGTTAGGGTTTAGATTTAAGGTTTGGTTTTAGGGTTTGGGTTTAGAGTTAGGGTGTAGGGTTTAGGGTTAGGGTTTAGATTTAGGGTTTGGGGTTAGGGTTTAGGGTTAGAGTTAGGGGTTAGGGTTATCAAGCTGTTTGCTTGACTTTGCGGAATCGAATCCTGGAGGGACCGAGTCTAGGTTCTGTGGGCGGAGCTTAGACGTGAATGATGTGGCGTTCTGAAAAAAGATCATTCGAATGAAATCACCAAATCAAATCTCATTCAGCTCCACCTCCTTAACCAATACAGACCTAATGTTCGAGACCAGCAGAGGCCTTTCCATTGCTTTCACAAGTCTACATGGAATCTGTCTCAGTTTCACATCACACGCTGATTTTAGTTCCAGGTGGCACGTTAAGCTTCTTTCACCGACGATTCCACAAACTATAGAAACAATAACTTCAGAACGAGCGCGTTAATACGAACACGGAAAACGTCGAATGTTCAGTTTGGGTGAGTCTGTGCCCAGAGATTCCTCTTCTCGGCTGATAGGAGCGCAACCGAATGTGGTGTTGTGCCTCAAGGGTCGACCTGCTTTGAGATGCTTCTCTGCTCAACACGGTTGTACAGATGGTTATTTGAGTTGCTGTAGCTGCTCCTGTTGGATAGTCGCAAGAACGAGCAGGTGTACAGGTGTTCCTAATAAACTGTCCGAGAAGCCAGATTACAAATCCACAAAAACAATCGTCTTGCAACCACTAGACGTACAGAACGCAGAGGAAAGTCACCCCAAGACGGTCACTACAGTCGTCGAGATATTTGAAGGCTCCTCGCCGACAGTGTCTTGTTCCTGAATGCCACGTCTGAGTGTGTAAATGTCACCGGCTGCGAGGGGAGGGAAAGAGGTGTTAATGAAATCACAGCTACTTGACGAGTGTGTGGCATGGACCATAAACACACACACACACACACACAGCCTCTGACTCATTCCGCGTCCTGGCTCAAATGTTATGTAGGTAAATATTTCCGAGGTAGCGTTTGAAATAATCTCAGTCACAGGGCTGATATCGGATGATTTCTAACGCGAAACGAGACGACGTTTAGATTACAGTCCCCTCCGAAACTATTGGAATGGCGAGGCCAAGTCGTTTGTTTTTGTTGGGTTTGAGATCAAAAGATTTCGAATTTCAGCTTTTATATCCTGGTATTTTTACGTAGATGTGTTAGAACATGGCGCATTTTGAATCAGATCACCCGATTTGTCGGCGAGCAAAAAAATGAAGGGAGATGTGACTGACGGGTGTTTGTTGTTCCCCGGGCGTGTCCTGTTAGATCGATTGTTTAAACATTAAACCGCTCTGAACATCGACTCTTGGGGATTAGAATTCAGTTTCACCTGGGAAGACTGCATTTGTTGTTTAAAAAGGATAAACCGACACGAAGACCGGAGAGCTGTCTGTGGGAGAAAAGCGAGCCGTTTTGAAGCTGAGAGAAAATGTCGAGGGAAAATCAATCACAAACATTGTGTATAGAGAACACAACCGTTTGGAATGTCCTGAAAAAGAAAGAAACCGCCGGTGTACTGAGGAACAGACACCGAACGGGTCGGCCGAGGAAAACCACAGCAGCCGATGACGAACATTGTGAGAGCCGTGAAGAAAAACCCAAAAACAACAGACAGTGACGTCCAACAACCTCCACAGGGCAGGGTGAAGGTCACAATCCACCGTTAGAAGACCTCGAGAGCAGAAATATAGAGGACACACCACAAGATGTGAAACGCTGACCAGCAGGAAGAATCAGAAACCCAGACTGGAATTCACAGAGAAATACAGAGACGATCCTCAAAAGTTCTGGAACCGAGATGAACCTCTACCAAAGTGATGGAAAGACCAAAGTGTGGAGAAAGAAAGGATCTGCTCACGATCCAGAACATACGAGCTGATCTGTGGAACATGGTGGAGGTAGCGTCATGGCTTGGGCTCGCACGGCTGCTTCTGGAACATTCACTGATCTTTATTGATGATGAACTCGTGATGGAGCAGCAGAATGAATTCAGAACTTTACAGGAACATTCTGTCTGTAGATTTACTGAGAAATGAATCCAAAATTAATCAGGAGGAACTTCATCACGCAGCAAGACAACGATCCAAAACACACTTCCACCTCGACACAGGACTTCATCAGGGGGAAAGTGGAAGGTTTTAGACTGGACAAGTCCATCACCAGACCTTCACCCAACTGATCATCTCACCTCCTGAAGAGGAGACTGAAGGGAGAAACCCCCCGAAACACACAACTACTGAAAGAAGCTGCAGGAGAAACCTGGAGAAGCTTCACAGAAGAAGAATCCAGCAGTCTGGTGTCGGTGAGTCGCAGGAGTGATGCAGTTACTGCGAGTAAAGGAAACGCAACCGGATATTAAGTGTTATTTATTTTCATTTACCCCAGGACCTATCTGTTCCGATACTTTTGCTCACCTAAAAATCGGGTGGTCTGATACAAAAGCTTATTGTATGTTTTATGTTGTTTAACATCACACACACATCACCACAGGAAACCCGAATGTCCCTGGTGTAGAGCGTGGTGATGATGAACTGGTCTCGCTGATCTGAATAGAACACAGAGCCGCTTCTGTGGAAGCTCGTAGCACACGACGAGATGCAAAAATAACAAACCACAAACCTTAAGCGCAAATGTTAAGAGGCTGAAAGGCTACTGTTTACACAGAGAGTAATACCTCCATCAGGAAGCAGAAATGAATGTGTGTGTGTGTGTGTGTATCAGGTACATTAATGATGAATGACGCTGTATATTTAATGAAATGGAAAGTTGACCAGGTCCTCATTCAAACATCACACAGAAATGCAAATGTCATGTTATTTATTTATTTATTTATTTATTTATTTATTTATTTACGGAGTAACTCTATGACCGGTTTGTGTTATTAGTGAAATGGTTCGTAATCCATTAATATTGGCACCCTTTGGTGAACATGAGCAGATAACGCTGTGAGAAATTGTCTTCATTGTTTAAAATTATTGGCACCCTTTTAGTCAATACTTTGTGCTAGCTCCCTTTGCCAAGATAACAGCTCTGAGTCTTCTCCTATAACGCTGATGAGGTTGGAGAATACACGGTGAGGGATCTGAGAGCGTTCCTCCGTACAGAACCTCTCCAGATCCTTCACATTTCCAGGTCCACGCTGGTGGACTCTCCTCTTCAGTTCGTCCAGGTCAGGGGACTGGGAGGGTCAGGGAAGGACCTTGATTTTGTGGTCAGTAAACGTTTTAGTGTTGATTTTGATGATGTTTTGGATCATCGTCCTGCTGGAAGATCCGACCACGGCCTGTTTTAAAAATGTATAACATGTTCAGTGATAAATGAATAAATAAATAAATAAATAAATAAATAAATAAAATCCTCTGTAAATATGTCTAATTATACCGAAGATGCTTGTATTCTATGAATGTTGTTCCAACGAACGGAACATTTTATTTTCTATTCTTTTTCATACTATGATTGTTGAGAATACTTTTTAAAAATCGACCACAGGAACATCCCAGTTCGGGGGAATTTGGGTCGGACGGATGCAGTGCAGGATCACGGGCTGAGAACAGATCATATTTAGGTTGTCACATAAATAAATGCATAAATAAATAAATAAATAAATAAAGTGCAGAATTAGGCTGATTCCCATTGATTCTACCTGTACAACAAAGAAAGTTAAAATGATTGAAACATCTTAAAACCCATGAGCTCAGTCCTGAGACTCACTAACACGCTAACCAGTGACACACAGCAGACTCAGGCCAGTGTACTCAGAGTCCACCAAATTACTGAGCAGATGAGAAGAGCGTATGTGGAGCAGTGGGACAGTAAGACTCAGACCCAGTCCAGATTACACTGCTGTCGGCCCTAAACAGTTCACTGTCAGATATAAAGCAGAGACAGAGAGAGAAAGAGACATACAGTATACAGAGAGAGAGATATATACAGTATAGGCAAGGCGAGTTTATTTCATACACAATGTTAATTAAAGGTGCGTAGCGTTCAGTCAGTAAATGCGAGATGTGTTTTCAGTCTGGTTTTATATGTGGCTAGAGTTTGAGCACATCTTACTTCCTCTGGAAACCACGGTATGTATATATATATATGTATATATATATATATGTATATATATATATACAGAGAGAGAGGAAGCGAGAGAGAGAGATGGACTGATCTGCTGGTAAATGTAGAATATCAGTAAAGTTACAGGGATATCAGTTTGCTTATCATATCAGCAATACAAAGGAAACTTACTCAGTGATGCTATACACACATGCACACACACACACACACACACGCACACGCAGAAACTCACACAGGTGACCTACAGTGAAATTGCTCCAAACAACACAGTCCTGAGAGAAGGAAGTGTCTATTTACAGTAAAGCTTTGCGAGTCAAATTCAGCAGATAATGAGATCCCTGTTCCAGTTCAGCGTTTTTGCATGGGTGATATGGTCTGATTATCTCATCTACACCTTCCTGTCACGCTGACACAAACCTAAACAAACGCTGTGGATATGGAATAAGAATAATACGTTTTCCGGGGTTATTGCTGCCCTCGAAGCTAACCAGCAGGACCTGAACGAAACAAACGACACTGAGTCGTTTACCTCAGCGACTCGGTCACTGCAAAACATCTCCACGAGTGGAAACATCTTATAACCTCGTCAGATTTATCCAATCTTTATGTATTTTTGCTGGGCCAGGAGACTTTCAGCCATCTGGAAATCCACCTGGCCAGTGTCAGGCACCGGGTCGGGTCGGGTAAACGTCCGGGTCGTAACGGTGCCGTTAAAATACGAGCGTTTCTCGCGGTAACACTATACGAAGAGACGGTATAGTTGATTGACGCTTCATAATTACTGTGATTTCTGAAGTAAACCCCTGCTGAAGAAAATAAATAAATAAATAGAAAACCATCACACACATTCTAATGGTTTCCGCTATACAAATATCATTACAAACCATCAGCTAACCATTAAAACCACTATCATTACCGGTCCTTAAATGGTATCCACTAGACATAACATGCCAACAATCAACCAGAAATCAACAAATGACCAGTACAGACCGACAGGGACCATTACAGTTTCAATTAACACCAATACCATTCCCAGTATAACCATTAAAACCATTACAGATTTCATCAGGGGTTTGTATTGTTTTCTATAGTTTATGTTAATAATCCATACTACTCTGCAACGTGGTTAGGATGAAGTGCTAGTGTGTGTGTGTGTGTGTGTGTGCGGGCGCAGAGCAGATGGCTTTAGATGTCCGTCTAGAATTCAGCATTATTGGGATCAAGCTCCTTGTCAGGTCACCATGACGACTCCAGAGAGGTTGCCGTGAGCAACCGAGCCTCCGGCAAGATGAGAGCGCCCGAAGCACACGAGCCGTCTCTCTAAACGCTGTGCGAGCGTATTCTTACTTACACGTCACCTGTTTACTTTTAGACACATGATGAAATATGTGTGAAATACTTAGTGTGAAATGTTGGTGGTGTGGAAAGGTTCAGCTTCCTGTCAGAAACTTCACGCGATAGTTCACACACAGCTTGATTTTAAGGGTAGTCTCAGCTCACGCTTTCACCGAGCGTAGGGATGAGGAACAGTGAGGGGGGGAGGGGGACAAAACAAAGCGGGGCCTTCGCGTTCTTTTCCCTTCCTCGTTTCACATCCCGTTAGTGTTAAAACAGCGGTGGAGAAAGAGCTCAAACCCCACGGACTGATGTGAGAGCAGATAAGTCGCCTGTGGTGGAAAATTATCAGAGTAATTCTTCTTTTTTCTACACATCTAGCAATTGGATTTCAGCTTTTATTTCCTGCTGTTTACATCATGATGTGCGTGTGATGTTAAACAAGATAAAACATAGAAGCTTTTGTATCAGACCACAGCTTCTTTCAGTAGTCGTGTGTTTCGGGGGGTTTCTCCCTTCAGTCTCCTCTTCAGGAGGTGAGATGATCAGTTGGGTGAAGGTCTGGTGATGGACTTGTCCAGTCTAAAACCTTCCACTTTCCCCCTGATGAAGTCCTGTGTTGAGGTGGAAGTGTGTTTTGGATCGTTGTCTTGCTGCGTGATGAAGTTCCTCCTGATTCATTTTGGATGCATTTCTCTGTAAATCTACAGACAGAATGTTCCTGTAAACTTCTGAATTCATTCTGCTGCTCCATCACGAGTTCATCATCAATAAAGATCAGTGAATGTTCCAGAAGCAGCCGTGCGAGCCCAAGCCATGACGCTACCTCCACCATGTTCCACAGATCAGCTCGTATGTTCTGGATCATGAGCAGATCCTTTCCTTCTCCACACTTTGGTCTTTCCATCACTTTGGTAGAGGTTCATCTCGGTTCCAGAACTTTTGTGGATCGTCTCTGTATTTCTCTGTGAATTCCAGTCTGGGTTTCTGATTCTTCCTGCTGGTCAGCGTTTCACATCTTGTGGTGTGTCCTCTATATTTCCGCTCTCGAGGTCTTCTAACGGTGGATTGTGACCTTCACCCTGCCCTGTGGAGGTTGTTGGACGTCACTGTCTGTTGTTTTTGGGTTTTTCTTCACGGCTCTCACAATGTTCGTCATCGGCTGCTGTGGTTTTCCTCGGCCGACCCGTTCGGTGTCTGTTCCTCAGTACAGGACCCGAACCCCGGACCCTGGAGGTGTATGAAGTATAAAAGTAATGTGATTTAATTAATCTAAAGAAAGTCGTTCGTTATGTTCCACCTGTTGTTATTTGAGAATAAATTTGAGAATTGAGAGGGTTTATACGCCACAGATCATATCACACACCACAGGAAGTATCACTTCTCATTTCGAAAACGCCCAGAAACAGAAAATCAGTTAATGATTTTTCAGTTAATAATAATTCAAAATTCAGTTAATCGGCGTCTCGGGGGTATGCCGAGAGAGGAGAGAGAATACAGGGGTCTATTGTTCGAAACCATTTCAACACGCTGATGTTGATGGAGATTCCTGATAAGAGCGTGCGAGTGATAGGGAACGCATACTGAGCCTCCGTGCGTGGGAAAAAAAGAAACGAATGGACATCGTGTTCAAATATTCCGTAATAATCCAAACACAAACGGCGCAGCAGTAGTTTTTGTTGATATCTATACTGATACTGAAACAACCTACTTAATATTAAGCAATCAGGGAAACTCAGCACTAGTGGCTACACAAATACACCTTCATTTAAACGAACTCAATTCCACGTGTGCTTTCTAAATCACTGCTGATGATCAGGAATTTCCCAGCGTTTACTGTATTTCCAAAGCGTTGGTTTCTGAAGGGTGTCTGCCATTTTGACGGATACAAAACGCAGAAACACAAAGCATCAGTGGTGGAACCGCACGCTTCGAAACATAGCCATAATCCTCAATGTATGTCATTTTAACACTAAACACCATCGTAATCCTCACCGTATCTCATTTTAACACTAAACACCATCGTAATCCTCACCGTATCTCATTTTAACACTAAACACCACCGTAATCCTCACCGTATCTCATTTTAACACTAAACACCATCGTAATCCTCACCGTATCTCATTTTAACACTAAACACCATCGTAATCCTCACCGTATCTCATTTTAACACTAAACACCATCGTAATCTTCAACGTATCTCATTTTAACACTGAACACCACCGTAATCCTCACCGTATCTCATTTTAACACTAAACACCATCGTAATCCTCAACGTATCTCATTTTAACACTGAACACCACCGTAATCCTCACCGTATCTCATTTTAACACTAAACACCATCGTAATCCTCAACGTATCTCATTTTAACACTAAACACCATCGTAATCCTCACCGTATCTCATTTTAACACTAAACACCATCGTAATCCTCACCGTATCTCATTTTAACACTAAACACCATCGTAATCCTCACCGTATCTCATTTTAACACTAAACACCACCGTAATCCTCACCGTATCTCATTTTAACACTGAACACCATCGTAATCCTCACCGTATCTCATTTTAACACTAAACACCATCGTAATCCTCACCGTATCTCATTTTAACACGAAACACCATCGTAATCCTCAACGTATCTCATTTTAACACTGAACACCATCGTAATCTTCAAAGTATCTCATTTTAACACTGAACACCATCGTAATCCTCACCGTATCTCATTTTAACACTAAACACCATCGTAATCCTCACCGTATCTCATTTTAACACTAAACACCATCGTAATCCTCACCGTATCTCATTTTAACACTAAACACCACCGTAATCCTCACCGTATCTCATTTTAACACTAAACACCACCGTAATCCTCAACGTATCTCATTTTAACACTAAACACCATCGTAATCCTCAACGTATCTCATTTTAACACTAAACACCATCGTAATCCTCAACGTATCTCATTTTAACACTAAACACCATCGTAATCCTCAACGTATCTCATTTTAACACTAAACACCACCGTAATCCTCAACGTATCTCATTTTAACACTAAACACCACCGTAATCCTCACCGTATCTCATTTTAACACTAAACACCATCGTAATCCTCACCGTATCTCATTTTAACACACTAAACACCATCGTAATCCTCAACGTATCTCATTTTAACACTAAACACCACCGTAATCCTCACCGTATCTCATTTTAACACTGAACACCATCGTAATCCTCACCGTATCTCATTTTAACACTAAACACCATCGTAATCCTCACCGTATCTCATTTTAACACACTAAACACCATCGTAATCCTCACCGTATCTCATTTTAACACTAAACACCATCGTAATCCTCACCGTATCTCATTTTAACACTAAACACCACCGTAATCCTCACCGTATCTCATTTTAACACACTAAACACCATCGTAATCCTCACCGTATCTCATTTTAACACTAAACACCACCGTAATCCTCACCGTATCTCATTTTAACACACTAAACACCATCGTAATCCTCACCGTATCTCATTTTAACACTAAACACCATCGTAATCCTCACCGTATCTCATTTTAACACTAAACACCACCGTAATCCTCACCGTATCTCATTTTAACACACTAAACACCATCGTAATCCTCACCGTATCTCATTTTAACACTAAACACCATCGTAATCCTCACCGTATCTCATTTTAACACTAAACACCACCGTAATCCTCACCGTATCTCATTTTAACACACTAAACACCATCGTAATCCTCACCGTATCTCATTTTAACACTAAACACCACCGTAATCCTCACCGTATCTCATTTTAACACACTAAACACCATCGTAATCCTCACCGTATCTCATTTTAACACACTAAACACCATCGTAATCCTCACCGTATCTCATTTTAACACTAAACACCACCGTAATCCTCACCGTATCTCATTTTAACACACTAAACACCATCGTAATCCTCACCGTATCTCATTTTAACACACTAAACACCATCGTAATCCTCACCGTATCTCATTTTAACACTAAACACCATCGTAATCCTCACCGTATCTCATTTTAACACTAAACACCATCGTAATCCTCACCGTATCTCATTTTAACACTAAACACCATCGTAATCCTCACCGTATCTCATTTTAACACTAAACACCATCGTAATCCTCACCGTATCTCATTTTAACACTAAACACCATCGTAATCCTCAACGTATCTCATTTTAACACTAAACACCATCGTAATCCTCACCGTATCTCATTTTAACACTAAACACCATCGTAATCCTCAACGTATCTCATTTTAACACTAAACACCATCGTAATCCTCACCGTATCTCATTTTAACACTAAACACCATCGTAATCCTCACCGTATCTCATTTTAACACTAAACACCATCGTAATCCTCACCGTATCTCATTTTAACACTAAACACCATCGTAATCCTCACCGTATCTCATTTTAACACTAAACACCATCGTAATCCTCACCGTATCTCATTTTAACACTAAACACCACCGTAATCCTCACCGTATCTCATTTTAACACTAAACACCATCGTAATCCTCACCGTATCTCATTTTAACACTAAACACCATCGTAATCCTCACCGTATCTCATTTTAACACACTAAACACCATCGTAATCCTCACCGTATCTCATTTTAACACTAAACACCATCGTAATCCTCACCGTATCTCATTTTAACACTAAACACCACCGTAATCCTCAACGTATCTCATTTTAACACTAAACACCATCGTAATCCTCAACGTATCTCATTTTAACACTGAACACCACCGTAATCCTCACCGTATCTCATTTTAACACTAAACACCATCGTAATCCTCACCGTATCTCATTTTAACACTGAACACCACCGTAATCCTCACCGTATCTCATTTTAACACTAAACACCATCGTAATCCTCAACGTATCTCATTTTAACACTAAACACCATCGTAATCCTCAACGTATCTCATTTTAACACTAAACACCACCGTAATCCTCACCGTATCTCATTTTAACACTAAACACCATCGTAATCCTCACCGTATCTCATTTTAACACTAAACACCATCGTAATCCTCACCGTATCTCATTTTAACACTAAACACCACCGTAATCCTCACCGTATCTCATTTTAACACTAAACACCATCGTAATCCTCAACGTATCTCATTTTAACACACTAAACACCATCGTAATCCTCAACGTATCTCATTTTAACACTAAACACCACCGTAATCCTCACCGTATCTCATTTTAACACTAAACACCACCGTAATCCTCACCGTATCTCATTTTAACACTAAACACCATCGTAATCCTCACCGTATCTCATTTTAACACACTAAACACCATCGTAATCCTCACCGTATCTCATTTTAACACTAAACACCATCGTAATCCTCACCGTATCTCATTTTAACACTAAACACCATCGTAATCCTCACCGTATCTCATTTTAACACTAAACACCATCGTAATCCTCACCGTATCTCATTTTAACACTAAACACCATCGTAATCCTCACCGTATCTCATTTTAACACTAAACACCATCGTAATCCTCACCGTATCTTATTTTAACACTAAACACCATCGTAATCCTCAACGTATCTCATTTTAACACTAAACACCATCGTAATCCTCACCGTATCTCATTTTAACACTAAACACCATCGTAATCCTCAACGTATCTCATTTTAACACTAAACACCATCGTAATCCTCACCGTATCTCATTTTAACACTAAACACCATCGTAATCCTCACCGTATCTCATTTTAACACTAAACACCATCGTAATCCTCACCGTATCTCATTTTAACACTAAACACCATCGTAATCCTCACCGTATCTCATTTTAACACTAAACACCATCGTAATCCTCAACGTATCTCATTTTAACACTAAACACCATCGTAATCCTCACCGTATCTCATTTTAACACTGAACACCACCGTAATCCTCACCGTATCTCATTTTAACACTAAACACCATCGTAATCCTCACCGTATCTCATTTTAACACTAAACACCACCGTAATCCTCACCGTATCTCATTTTAACACTAAACACCACCGTAATCCTCACCGTATCTCATTTTAACACTAAACACCATCGTAATCCTCACCGTATCTCATTTTAACACTAAACACCACCGTAATCCTCAACGTATCTCATTTTAACACTAAACACCATCGTAATCCTCAACGTATCTCATTTTAACACTGAACACCACCGTAATCCTCAATGTATCTCATTTTAACACTAAACACCATCGTAATCCTCACCGTATCTCATTTTAACACTAAACACCATCGTAATCCTCACCGTATCTCATTTTAACACTAAACACCACCGTAATCCTCACCGTATCTCATTTTAACACTAAACACCATCGTAATCCTCACCGTATCTCATTTTAACACTAAACACCATCGTAATCCTCACCGTATCTCATTTTAACACTAAACACCATCGTAATCCTCACCGTATCTCATTTTAACACACTAAACACCATCGTAATCCTCACCGTATCTCATTTTAACACTAAACACCATCGTAATCCTCACCGTATCTCATTTTAACACTAAACACCATCGTAATCCTCACCGTATCTCATTTTAACACTAAACACCATCGTAATCCTCACCGTATCTCATTTTAACACTAAACACCATCGTAATCCTCACCGTATCTCATTTTAACACTAAACACCACCGTAATCCTCACCGTATCTCATTTTAACACTAAACACCATCGTAATCCTCAACGTATCTCATTTTAACACTAAACACCATCGTAATCCTCACCGTATCTCATTTTAACACACTAAACACCATCGTAATCCTCACCGTATCTCATTTTAACACTAAACACCACCGTAATCCTCAACGTATCTCATTTTAACACTAAACACCATCGTAATCCTCACCGTATCTCATTTTAACACTAAACACCACCGTAATCCTCAACGTATCTCATTTTAACACTAAACACCATCGTAATCCTCACCGTATCTCATTTTAACACTAAACACCACCGTAATCCTCACCGTATCTCATTTTAACACTAAACACCACCGTAATCCTCAACGTATCTCATTTTAACACTAAACACCATCGTAATCCTCACCGTATCTCATTTTAACACTAAACACCATCGTAATCCTCACCGTATCTCATTTTAACACTAAACACCATCGTAATCCTCAACGTATCTCATTTTAACACTGAACACCATCGTAATCCTCACCGTATCTCATTTTAACACTAAACACCATCGTAATCCTCACCGTATCTCATTTTAACACTGAACACCACCGTAATCCTCACCGTATCTCATTTTAACACTAAACACCATCGTAATCCTCAACGTATCTCATTTTAACACACTAAACACCACCGTAATCCTCACCGTATCTCATTTTAACACTAAACACCACCGTAATCCTCACCGTATCTCATTTTAACACTAAACACCACCGTAATCCTCACCGTATCTCATTTTAACACTAAACACCATCGTAATCCTCAACGTATCTCATTTTAACACTAAACACCATCGTAATCCTCACCGTATCTCATTTTAACACTGAACACCACCGTAATCCTCACCGTATCTCATTTTAACACTAAACACCACCGTAATCCTCACCGTATCTCATTTTAACACTAAACACCACCGTAATCCTCACCGTATCTCATTTTAACACTAAACACCATCGTAATCCTCACCGTATCTCATTTTAACACACTAAACACCATCGTAATCCTCAACGTATCTCATTTTAACACTAAACACCATCGTAATCCTCACCGTATCTCATTTTAACACTAAACACCATCGTAATCCTCAACGTATCTCATTTTAACACTAAACACCACCGTAATCCTCACCGTATCTCATTTTAACACTGAACACCATCGTAATCCTCACCGTATCTCATTTTAACACTAAACACCATCGTAATCCTCACCGTATCTCATTTTAACACTGAACACCACCGTAATCCTCACCGTATCTCATTTTAACACTAAACACCATCGTAATCCTCACCGTATCTCATTTTAACACTGAACACCACCGTAATCCTCACCGTATCTCATTTTAACACTAAACACCATCGTAATCCTCACCGTATCTCATTTTAACACTAAACACTAAATACTATCATAGAATTTTGAAAAACCGTGTAAAAATGTAATAAAATCGTGGAGGGACCGGTTTATTCTCAAAATATAATAACTGTGACTTATTATACTGTATACTTATTATATATGAAATATTGCTGCTTTTTTTCCTCATAATATCAGATATTACAAGCTATATCTGAATACAGCATCTCTCTCCTCGAAATATCACGACTTTATCCTGGAAATCTCTTTTTGCATGATTATGTTTTAAACAGACGTAATATTTTCATACATTTTTTTAAGACGTCGCAAAATCTGCAAAACAGTGGCTTGGCATCTTCCCGTCATCTAGCGTGAACCACACCTTTAAGATGAACCTCTCCCGTGTCGCTCTGTTCATTTTCAATCGAACGACAGACTTTTATTTATTTATTTATTTGTTTTAAATAAGGTTAACGTCGAAGGTTTCAGGAAGGAACGTGTGATACTCCAAGACAAGAGCACCGAAATGCCAAAGTGTTTTATTGTTGAGCCAAAGTGCCCTTAATTTAATACACACACACACACACACACACACACACACACACACACACACACACACGAAACCCTGCTTCCTCGAAAATCCGAGTATGTGGTTATGTAGTTATTTGAGTAAATCATTCAGATTTTCGATTAAATTCCATCTATAACACGTTCACTCTTAAACTGTTTTATCTTTACATCTCAATCTTTACATTTTTAAGATTTGTATTTAACGTTCTGATTTATTTATTTATTTATTTCCAATCTCGAAAACCGCCCGTAATTACAAATGATATGTTTTTAAAGGCAGGGCTTAACCCAGCTAATTCAAAACAAAGAAAGTGGACATTTATTAAATAAGACACAGTATATACACACACACACACACACACATATATATATATATAATTTGATGTAAATTATTCAACTATACGTAATTCATATTTCAATTCCTCTGTCAGCTTCAGAGTGCCGTATGTTTTTGGTTTCATAACACATGCAGATATACACATTTTTAGTTAGATGACGCTCTAATACAACAACGTTTGTAAGAATATACGCAATTAACCGGCAAAGATTTATTACTTTAAGACAAAAAAAAATCTCCCTGTTCACCTGGAGAGCCTCGCTTTAAGTCTCGTGTTTAGGTTTCAGTGTGAGCTGAGAGCAATTCGATTTGGATCAGTGACCAGGAAGAATTCAGCAGGTATCAGAACCCTCACCTGTGTTCTGCAAGAGAAGGAAAAGGTGCTGAGCTCGGCTTCAGTCGTGACACTGAAGATTATAACTATACGTATAAATACATACATACATACATATATATATATATATATATATAACCTTGTGAACGTTATGAGCATGGAGCTTGAGATACTTCCGGGAACGTGATGGAGATCGGATCGCCTCAGGAAGGGTAGATGAAAGAGGAAACATGCTGGTTAAAGAGAAGCGTGCAGAAAGATGATGAATGAAAAAGAGAACGACGGATGAGTGAAATGTGGCCTGGCTGAAACTTCTGGCTCTCGGTGAACAATGGGGGCTTTTGTCATGTGATCAGGGGATCGTTGAGGTTCCCATAGGAGTGAGTGTGTGTGTGTGTGTGTGTGAGTGTGTGTGTGTGTGTGTTGTCCATGGGGTCAGAGCCCTACCATTTAAATCAGCCATTCAACAAATGTTAATCGTCATAATGTCCTCGTACATTTTAACTGCGTCTGTCAAAATACTAATGATCTCTTTTCAGTGACCAGTGATTCATTCGTTCTGTTCATTTCTTCGCCTTTCTAGATGTTGCGTGCTCACTGCCCCATTCAGCGCCATAGAGTTATTCTTGCACCTAGTGGTCAAAATGGGAACTGCAACAAGCGCTAATAGAGGTCCATTGGGGTGGGAATCACGCTGCCCCCATTGAACCGGTTTAAAAATACTCTGTGGCCACCGAGCTGTTGTTTTATAGCAGAGCATCGGAAGTAAACCTGAAACAAACAAAAAGCGACGTGTACATTCAGACAGAACCATTTCTATTGTGAGATATATTACAAAGAATGAGAGAGGGGGACTCGACGAACTCCGTGTGCACTACAGTAATCTTGGTTCTCTACACAGAGGTGTCTGTTTTTTACAGTTCCTCTTTCTTTTGAGATCATTTCAGGTTTTTGAGATGCAGATGAGCTTGAGATTTTGCCGAAGCCTGTAAACAATGAACAAGTGTACGTCTGAAAGCACTCGAAACCAGCGATACACCAGATGTCTACATGTTGTCTGCGTCTCTATTAGAGGGTTCCTCTACAAATTCACTCTAGCAGCTTATAGCGTACATCAAGTGGTTTAAGCTCTCAGCTTCATTTCGTTTATGGCCGTGTTGTTATTAATGCCAGTCTCCGGTATCAGGGGTAAAACTGTACGTCTGAAGTTTTCCGGAGTCTTCAGGACAGAGGGGTTTACGCCGCTTTGCGGTTTCTCTGTAACGTGACACGTTTGTCAACGTGTCGGCGTACTTTCCACTGAAACAGGAAGTCGGGGCGGGACATATCGAGTGGTCCCTCCTCCGTTTTCAATAACCAATAGCGTTTATCTTACCTCAGCCCGGGTTAAGCTGTACTTTACAGTTAGTACCATGGATTTTTATCATGTCGGAGGCGGGACACTTCAGATTCTCCAGAGCGTCCGATTGGACAGAAAATCCGACGAGGAGCCGACGCGCAGAACGATGTCATCGAAATTGTCGCGCCGTATCGGTGACAGAAAGAGAACGAGCGTACGTCTTGAATACGTATATCTTCCAAACGCGATACCGTTTTGTCATTGTTCTGGCGCAACACTAGCTTATAGATCGACGCGTTCGTACTAAAAGCCACAAAACGTCCATTTTGATTTGATGGGGATTTTTTAAATGTACATTAAATGTAACTATAAACGCATTAAAAATAAATAAATAAATATATAAATATATAAATAAAAGAAAGGGTCAGCCTCTAGTAAATATATTAAAAATGTAATTGTCGGTAAATTGCTGCGGTATAAGAGAAATAAAACACCAGGACACGCTGTTTCCTATGACAGATTTGAATCGCACGCTGTGCTAAAGCAGGCAGGTGCTTCCTGTTGCATTTTTTCCCTCTGGATGCATGGTTTTGTGCATGCCGGTTGCCCTGTATACAACACTCTACAGTGCAGGATCTGGTTTAGCAGGTCACTGGCCTGGTGTCGAACTCAGTCTGTGCTAACAGTTACGGTTAAGGTTCACATTTCACTTCTAGAGCACACTGTCAATGGTTTCTCACGTGCTAAGCAGAAACGCAGCGTGAATACAGCAGAGACTGCAGACGTATCTGTCAGTTGGAAAACAGGAATTCACAGCAGTACAAAGTGTTTAGTGTCCAAAGTTCAAACACCAAACGCTTTCTCTCAGTCACACCTAGCCGCCCAGCTAACACGAAACATCATAGCAGGATCAGTTACGCGTTCATCTGCTACCCCGTTTCGGCGTCTGTACGCAATCGATACGCGTTCAAAGAGGATTTGAACAAGACGTCCACTTTCGGAGCTAGACGACTTCACGCGCGTTAGCTGTAAGCTCTGTCTGTCGTTCAAAACATGACACGCTCGCTCGCTCGCTCGAGACTTTCCCTGTCAACCTGTGAGGTGAATTCAGCCTCAATTCAGATCAGAACGTGCTAGCACGTAGTTCTGCTCTAGCGCCTGCTGTGCAATTTCATTTAATCCGCCAGCTATCAAATTAGCCACAGTTTCCAGCGCATAAATGAGCGTACTTTCCATTAGGTCGACATTTCTGCGTTGTAAATTCTTTATTCTAATCATCGAGATTAAAACAAAATAAAGGCTTGAAATATTGCAGTCTAGAATATATGAAAGTTCCATTTATTGAATTAAATTTCAGGGACAAAATGAACTTTCCCACAATGTTCTATATATATATATATATATATACACACACACACACACACACACACACACACAGACACACAGTATATATATAAGATCAGATATTGTACAGGAAGGACAGCGACCTGCAGCAGACATTTACTGCCTTGCAAACAACAAAAGTTGCACACACGAGTATCCTTCTTTAACTGCGAGCCGATCGCATCACCCTGCTTCCCTCGACAATACGATTTTGAAAAAGTAGTGTGTATAAATGGTAGAGTGGGCTTTAGGCTGTACATTTAGGCCACACCCACAAGCGTTAACAGTGGCCGTTGTTACGAGAGACTACGAGCGACACGAGCGCTTGCTAGCGTGAACGCGGGGTGAACCGGGGAAGCTAGTCCAATAGGGATTCATGGCGTGTCATTTGTAAACGTGCCGACTCTTTGATTCATTTTGATTCGATACACGATTATTTATTTATGTATTTTCACCAGCAATACGGAAAGACCAACAACTTCTGCTGGTTCTAGTGGGAAAATGGCAATGAGTCGTTTGCGAATCAACTTGTATCGGTGAGCCGATCCGACTCCTCTGGTTCACTTAAATTCCCATCACTAGTCGCAATATACGCACTGGTATCTCTAATGTTTAATTTAAAAAACCAAACAAACAAAAAAAACAATACGTAGTAGGTCAACGTAACATGTCTGATGTTTTCTTACACGTTAATCCAAAGTCTAATCTAATTACATTTACTGTGTTTGGGATCGTCCCAGGCTTAAACCGCACCTGTATACTTTTAAGAAGCTAGGTTTAGCGTGCTAATCGGCTCAGTGTTTTAATCCCATTACCTGTGGGTTAATCTCAGGTTTTAACGCTCTTGCGAGTCAGCGAGGCCGCGTTTAGTAGAAGGTTGAAGTACGAGACGTACACGGACCACTCAGGACGACGGTCAGTCTGTGCCGTACCGTGTACGTGAAAATGACAAGCGCTCGATATTTTAATCTTTAAAACTCCTGACAGAATTTATTTGACTTTAGATTTGATTTATTTTACTATAACTGACATTTTCGCTGATTTTGCCTGCCAAAATCAGCTGTGTCTGGTGCGTTTTATATATATATATATATATATATATATATATATATATATATGTTGTACTGCAGATATAAACACAATTGTTCAATTGGGTTGAGATCTGATGACTGTGATGGCCAGATCATATGATTTACTCTGATCATTTTCATCCCCATCACTGAATCCTTGTGCCTCGTGGATGGGATGGGGCGGAGTCATCCAAAAAGAGACTACGCCCATCAGGAAAGAAACGTTTAATTACCGGGTCAGCTAAAATGTTTAATCCTTTGCCTTTTAATATACGATTACTTTGCGGCCAAATCCTATAACAGCCCTTCAGATTATACGATGAAGATCCTCTACCGGTTTCTGCTGGCGGAGAAGAAGTTGAGAAGGAAACAAACGACGAAAACCACATGGCAGAAACCACGGATCATATCAGATCTGAAAGGAGGAACTGGGTGAAGTGCATAACAGAATGCGCAAAGAAAAAAACCAGTGAAGGAGCCACCTTATTTTAACATTTATTTTTTTATTATCGATGACTGTTACAATTATAATAACAGTAAAGATTCATGCAAAAACAATCTGGATATTTCATTCAATTTAATGACATTTTTTAGGATTTAAATTCTCGAATGTAAAACGGTATTTAATGATTCGTTACAAAGTCCTAAAGGTGTAAGGACGAAAAAAAGGAGAAAAGAAAACTTCCGAGGGAGAAATGTAGAGTGAACGGGTCAATTCTCGATTTGCCTCAATCAGTGCTGCGCAGCTTGACTTCCTGGGCGTCATAAGAACCGACAAGAAACTTTTCCAAAGCGCTTCATGTTGTAGTCGCTGAAGAGACTTTTTCTTTTCTGCAAGCGAGAGAAATTAGGACTCGTTTAATCCGTCGAAGGGAGATCTCGGGTTCCACCGCGATTCAAGAATTTGGAAAGCGTCGCTCTTTAGGTGTGGCTCCGTCCATCTTTACTCCGGATCCCCCGGCGTGAGAGGTTCAGCAGTGGAGGTTTTGGAGCAGAGACGCGAGCAGGCCGGTGGGGAGGATGAGGCTGAGGACGCTGGGCAGCACTGTGAATCCTTCACCCTTTGCAGCCGTGGAGTTTGCTGAAGTAGTAGTAGTAACTAATGTGTTTGCAACAACCTGTGGGGGGAAAACAAGGTCAAGATCAATAACATTAAAAAATCTGGTTCGGCAAATCCACAGATTTTTTTGTTCGCTTTGGTCTCCATTTTAAAACGGAGAGGTGAACATGAGGTTACGACATCACAATATTCCAGCATCAACGCATTTAAACACTTCGAAAATACACTTCCTGTGAACCAAACCCACGCTTTTCCTCGTCACCGGGGCGGTGCCCTCAGTCAAATCTCAGACTTTTGTATCTTCAGGGAAAAGTGCATGTAGACTACGCTAAAGCTTTAACTCTAAAAGCTCCTTAGAAAGCACACAAGAGGCCCTTAACATCCCAGTACGGTACCTTCAATTATTTTTTAAAGTGTTTTATTTATTTATTTGTTTTGCCCTGAGAGAGTACGGCGGCCATTTGTCCCAACTGTACCTGAGAATGAAAATCATCAAATAAAAATAATACTGTGGATTTATTTCACCGGTCTGGGTGGAGTACACTGTAAAACCGGATACGTTCATTTAACTCAAAAAAAAAAAACCCTGAGGAAACGAATGACCTCAAAACGTTTAAGCTGATAAATCAATTTCCGAATACACTTAAACTTAACAAGTTCAATTTTTGTTCTATTTAAGTGTACTTGGCTTAAAGAAATTGATTTATCAACTTAAAAATTTCGAGGTAATTATTATTATTATTATTATTATTATTATTATTATTATTATTTTGAGTTAAATGAACTTATCCGGTTTTACAGTGTAGGTTAAACCTATAAATAAATAAATAAATAAATAAATAAATAAATAAATAAATACTTTTACAAATAAAGAACACAAAAACAGGCAAATGTACTCACGTGCTAGCAAGAATTATAAATTCACTCTAAAGATCCTCCAACCCTTTACTCACACACACTCACACACACACACACACACTCACACACACACGCACAAAATATCTTCCAGATAAATAATGAAATCAAATACACACGTTTTCATTACTCGACACGTGTTATACTGAAATAATTAGCATTAAACGCGTGTTTCTGAGTTACTGGTTTATAAAAAAAATAATTAAAAAAAATAAAAAAATAGTAAATGATTTATGAACGATTATATTAATTAATCCATTATTATTATTATTATTATTATTATTATTATTATTATTATTATTATTATAAAGAAAGACTGAAAAGCAGAGATCTAATGAGAAATAAATCCAGTGAACAGAGTTCGGACTTCGGGTGGAGGATGAAGAGTCGAGATAGCTTCTTTTCTTTTCTTTTCTTTCTTTTCTTTATTTTTTTTTAAAAATAAACAAACTAATAAATACATACATAAATAAATAAATAACAAAGTCAGGCTCCAGAATGTTTTTATATAGAGCATTCACACAAAAAGAAATAATAATAATAAAAAATCATATCATTAACATTAACCTAGTCTACATGTATATGTGTGTGTGTGTGTGTGTGTGTTACACACCTGTGTTGAGAGATGCATGGTCAGCACCAGCACCACGATACACGCCGTTAGAACTTTAATCATGATGAAGTTTCCTCTGTTCTCTGGACACACACACACACACACACACACACACACTTGAAGATCTGCACCTACTTGAGGTTATTGCACAGCAGAGAGAAGAGAGAAGCAGCAAGAGGGTTTTATAGAGCAAACGCCTGATGACGTCATGACCCCCCCCCCCCCCCCTCCTCTCTCTATCTCTCCTTTAACGGATCGGGGGATAAACTTTACACTTTTGAAGCCCTGAGCAAATAAATAACTGACAGATATAACACTGGAATTGAAATAGTAAATTAATAAATTATTATCCTTTTTTTATTTTATTTTATTTTATTAATATGAATAATTTAATTCATCTATGTAGTTGTATTTATGTATTTATGTAGGTACAGTACATTTACAGAGCGTTCATTCATATTGTTAAGGTGTTACCGCCTCTAGGTACGTTACCTTGGTAACAGCGCCATCTTGTGTTTGGTAGGTTGTTAAGAAAATGGCGGAAATGGAGAGTGGAGAGGTGAGACTCAGTTCAGTTGTGCTGTGCTGAGTCTGATTGCTGAAACCAAACACCTCAGACTTAAATCTGCTCAAAACCAATTCAAACCAAATAAAGACAAAAAACGATGAGGTAACTGCCATTTTTATTGTGTGCAGTGTCGTTTAAATAACATTAAAGCGCCATACACAAACGCATCAAATCGGTTGGCTAAATTCCACCACCATCTCCTCGCGGTGCCAGGTGGAAACAAGGACCTTTGGGAACTTGGTGAACGGTCGGGGCTTCACTGACAGGCGGAGTGCCGCACCGGTTGGAGCACTTATCTGGTCACATCAAAACTGCTACGTCAAAAAGAAGCTCATCTTGAAATGCTAAGGCGTCCCCTAAGGCGTAGGCCAGGCAACGTGAACAGGCGACGTGGTCAGTATTTGAGGGCTACCTAGCCATGGCTAAAGAAGTGAGTCCAACAACACCTCCGACTTGCTACCATCAACATCGGTATCCTCACGGGCCACAGACGAGAATTGGCCGATACCCTTAAGTGCAGACGCGGTGACATCGTGTGTATAAAAGAGACAAAGTGGACTGAAGAAAAGGCTAGAGATGTTGGAGATGGCTACAAGCTGTTCTACTATCGAACCGAAATGGCGTCACAGTGGCCGTCAGCGAGAAGCTGAGAGACAACGTCGTCAAAGGAACTCGGATCAAAGACTGGCTTATTTCCATCAAGACTGAGTCTGCTACATGCCCCAGACGGGCTGTGCGGACAAAGACAAAGACAAATTCTGGGAAGGCGTTGACTTACATCTCTAATCGATTGCCCCAGATGAACATCTGCACGTCAGTGGAGATCTAAGTGGACACATGGGTTCAGTGTGGAAAGGCTACATGAAATCCCACAGTGGACAAGGCTTTGGCGCCCAGAACAACGACGGCTGCCACATCCTGGATTGTGCCGAGGCCCATGATCTAGCCTTAACCAACATCTACTTCAAGAAAAGACCTTCTATTCAATTCAATTCAATTCAATTTTATTTGTATAGCACTTTTTACAATAGATATTGTCTCAAAACAGCTTTACAGAAATATCAACACGGTATACAGATATTAAAGGTGCGAATTTATCCCAACTGAGCAAGCCACTGGGTGGCGACGGTGGCAAGGCTTCAGATAGCCTGCATCTTTTGATCTAAGTAGGCGTGGCGGATCATAGAAAACCAAAAGGCCGCTTAGATACCGTGTCGCGAGAGCGTTTAGTGCTTTATAGGTCAATAATAGTATTTTATAATCAGTGTGAGATTTCACTGGGAGCCAATGCAGTGTGGATAAGATCGGGGTGATGTGTCGTATCTTCTGGTTCTAGTGAGGACTCTAGCAGCTGCATTCTGGACTAACTGGAGCTTGTTTATGCTCCTACTGGAACATCCAGACAGTAAGGCATTACAGTAATCTAGTCTAGAGGTGACGAATGCATGAACTAGTATTTCCGCATCATGTAGTGACAATATGTTTCTTATCTTAGAAATATTTCTGAGATGAAAGAAGGCTATCCTAGTAATATTATCTACATGAGCGTCAGATGATAGACTAGAGTCAATAATCACTCCAAGGTCTTTTACTGCTGCACATGATGACACAGAAAGACCATCCAGAGTTACTGTGAGATCAGAAAGAATACTTCTAGCTACACGTCGTCCTAGTACAAGTTGAGGGTATGCTAACCCTCTGAATCTCTCGCTCTCTCCCTCTCTCTCTCTCACACACACACACAAATGTTTCAGTAGGCTCTCCTTCCATGCTGTTTGGAATATCACCAGTTTGGTTTGACGTCATTTACGGTGTAATTGTCGGGTGGTCTGTTTTAAGGTACGCGTTTGATCGTTATACCAGGGTGCTAGCTTTTTCTCTGTAATTAATTTTCTTTTGAGTGGAGCCACTCTATCTAGCGTGTAGCGGAGTGTTGACTCTAAGCATTCAGTCGCCTGATCGAGTTCTATCGATTTATCGTTCTATCGAGTTCTATCTATCTATCTATCTAATCAGCATGGTATCTGTCTGTCTGTCTATGTATCTATCTATCTATAGTCGAGTCGATGCAGAGTTGAATCGTTTTATCGTTGTACTCGTGTTCGCTCGGAAGCGGACCGAAGTCGCCTCGGGCCTGAGTGTGATCGCTGAATTGTTCTATCGCTGCACCGAGGGAAAAGAACACACCCGCCTGTTTTAGGTGAAAGCATCCTAAAGCAGAAAGTATGCTTCACTTTTTACGCGTTCGTTAGGAACAGTGTACTGTATGCGCGACGCCGGATTTTTCTAACCGGGTCGCACATGCGCATTTCATTCTTACGCACTATTTAGTTGTTCCACAAGGTGGCAGCAGTGACCCAGGACCGCTGATTCTCAAGGTAGTAGAAAAAACGGAATAAACGGAAACGAGTGCAGGTCAGAAAGGACCCACATTTGTATAATTCTAGCCGTAACTTGTTCGTAAGGATTCGTATACGGGTGCTAATCGTGGTGAGAAATTCCCCAAGCATTGTTCTTCGTGTTGTTGTGATTCTTCTTCGTTGCCGTCCTTCACACCAAAAGACTCATGCTTTACTGCTCTGTACTGACTCCTGTAGACCAGGAGGGGTAGTGCAAGTTGTCGAATGCGTATGCGTCGACCGCCTGTGTACGCGTACAGTACGTGTCAAATGTTGTATACTTTGAAAGGCTGCGCGCACACGCTAGCGTACGTGTTAAAAAAACAAAACAAAAAAAAACCCCCGAAGTATCCCAGAGCCTTAAAACGTCAACTATATTGCCTCTGTAATTTACTGCTCACAGTATGTATTTTTACTCCCTTGAACTAATATAGATTGCATTTGGTCTGTTTCTTTTAAGCTGAAATATTGTACATACTGCAGCGTTAAACGTAATTTTCTAGCAAAAGCGCTAGAACGCGATTTTATAACAGAGCGGTCGGTACATGTATGTCCCTTCACAGGACCCGTATTTGTGCGTCTTTAGAAGGCTTCCGGGCGGAAACAGCTACCGAAAGCAAGGCTACACGCTGAAGAGGTCGTAGTAAACACACACCGGATTGATGCACTGAATATATTTATTAAGTTATTTAGAAGTGTAAGAAGAGGTTCTTCCTACATGCTGCTGTGCCGGGTTTCCGCTTTAGCGAGGCGGGGACTGGGTGCGCGGAGAGTCGCCGCGCTCCGGCCCGCTCTCTCCTTCAGTTCCGCCGGGGACGCAACGGCCTCTACCGAGGCTGGAGCTCAGACTCCCGGGGAATACCGACACACCGTGCAGCTCCCCCGCACAGACTTTCCCATGAAGCTCAGCGGGCAGAAACTGCTGGATCTCGAGCTGAAGATACAACAGGTACACACCCTGCTGTTAGCATTACACTTACTGTAATGTGCTTGGGTCCCAATTTGCACATACACCCTATGTAACGTGTGTATATGCACAGAATAGGGTATATAATAATAACCTGATTAAAGGTAAACTCCACCCTGAAACTCTTTGATCATATTGATCTTGAAATATTTGTGGTGTTTAGTGATTCCGGTGCGAATTTGTTAGTCGTTGCTGCTTTTTCATTATTTCCCTAAAAAAACTTAGCGGTTGTGTCCCGCTCTGACGTCACCACGCATAGTCACCGATGTCCAGCGACGTCGTATTAAAGAGAAACCCGGCGTAATCGGGCGTAGTGGTGAGGTCATATCCGTCCCAGAATGCAGCGCAGATATGGGTTAAGGTCGGGTTAGGACTCGGACTCTCTCGGATGACGAGAGAGCTGGGACTAAAGCGCCGCCGCATCGCTATCTTCACGTTTTGGAGATGAATCCCGGCGCGCTACAATCGACAGTCGTTAAACCAAAGTGTTTTCCCTTCAGGACATCCTTATTAACCGAATCCGGGGCGACGTCGAAGATTCCTGTCGGGTTAAAAAAAAAAAAAGGAAATGCAGCGTGTTCAGGTTCAGGATGGATTCATTTTACGTTTATTCATTTAGCGACTTACGAATGATAAAGATACAAGCAAAACCTTTCACGTTTAACGCCTTGTTGATTTGTCGTCCTGTTGCGCAGGAGAGTGGTTTTGACCAGCTGTACACGTGGCAGAGACTGAGAAAAGCCAAGAAGGAGTTTTGCCTCCACGACGGACCGCCCTACGCCAACGGAGACGCCCACGTCGGCCACGCCCTCAACAAGGTAACCGCGGCGTGATTCGGAACGTGGCCGCCCTTTGATCTCCGATGTTATCGCGACAGTGCCGGTGCTAGGTATTTGACGCACACCGACAGGAGAGTGTGAAAGTAAAGGGATGAAAACAGACGCGTGTGTTTATTCTCCGCAGATCCTGAAAGATATCCGCAACCGGTTCGAGATGCTGCGAGGGAGGAAAGTGAGCTACGTACCCGGCTGGGACTGCCACGGTCTTCCCATCGAGCTCAAAGCCCTGGGAGAACTCGACGCCACACACCTGAGTCCTCTACAGATCAGACAGAAAGGTCAGGAGCGTTCTAGTTTCTCGGAGGTGTAAAACCAACCGGTTTCCGCTCCCTGTCTCTGGCGTAACGTTCTCCCCGTGTCGCGCAGCTCGGGAGTTTGCGGAATCGGCGGTCGCGAGTCAGCGTGCGGCGTTCGAGCGCTGGGGCGTCATGGCCGACTGGGAGAACTGTTACTACACGTTTAACGGGCCGTACGAGGCGGCGCAGCTGCGCGTCTTCCAGGACATGCACGGCAAGGTGAAGCCTCGTCATCACATATCCCCAACCGCATTTCAGCTGATTTCGTTTGAATCGAATCGGTTCTGACAAAGCGCGAGATCTGTAGATACTAGCTGTGTAAGACAGGCTACGCCCACAATCCGCATCGGTAGCGGTGGCTACACGGCCACGAGAGAACCGAGCGATGTGTGTGACTGTGCTAGTGTGAACGTATGGTTAGTGAGATGGAGTGGGCGGGGCCTGAGTATTCATGAATAAATGAAATGAATAAACATGAGCACTTATCGCACCCTCTGTCGTGTTGCTTCCAGGGTTTGATTTATCAGGACTATAAACCCGTCTTCTGGTCTCCGTCATCCAGGTGAGAGGAAATGGTGCAAATGTGTGTGTGTGTGTGTGTGTGTGTGTGTGTGTGTGTGTGTGTGTGTGTGTGTGTGTTTTTTATTTGTGTCTTTTTGACTAACGTGTTTTCTCTTCCGTGTGTGTGTGTGTGTGTGTGTGTGTGTGTGTGTGTGTGTGTGTAGGACAGCGTTAGCAGAAGCAGAGCTGGAGTATAACTCCGAGCACGTGAGCACGGCAGTGTACGCTACGTTCCCTGTAAACACATTCCCGCCTAAACTAGCGACGAGCTTAGGTATGCCAACCCTCTGAATCTCTCGCTCGCTCTCTCACACACACACACACACACACACACACACACACACACACACATGTAAGTGATCCTAATAGTATAGCTCCTAAATTAGGTACATAGTGTGTATGTGTGTGTTGCAGGGGAGATGGGTAAAGTGTGTGTGCTTGTGTGGACAACACAACCGTGGACGATTCCAGCCAACCAGGCAGTGTGCTTCATGCCCAAGGCACAGTGAGTCCACACACACACACACACACACACACACACCGATCACCTGACCTGTCACTATGCATTACACAGATAAGCAACTCATTTTGACTCTCTCTCTCCCTGTCTCTCTCTCTCTTTCTCTCTCCCTGTCTCTCTCTCTCTCTCTCTCTCTCTCTCTCTCTCTCTCTCTCTCTCTCGTGTGTGTGTGTGTGTGTGTGTGTGTGTACGCGCACGCTCTCTTGCTGTTACAGGTACTCTTTAGTGAAGAGAAGTGATAACGAGCAGCTCCTCCTGGTGGCCACTGAGCGCATTGCAAACCTCAGCACTGTACTGAGCACCGAACTACAAAACCTGGCCACATTCACAGGTACGCAATGCACCCTGCACCCTACACCCTAACACCTGCACCCTGCACCCTAACACCTGCACCCTAACACCTGCACCCTGGACCCTAACACCTGCACCCTAACACCTGCACCCTGGACCCTAACACCTGCACCCTGGACCCTAACACCTGCACCCTAACACCTGCACCTGCACCCTGGACCCTAACACCTGCACCCTAACACCTGCACCCAGTGCACTACATGTCCAGTTAGGTGTCATTTAATGCATCAGATGATGTCTCCTAGTGCACCGTGTGTCCAGTAAGGAACCTTGTGACAGTCAATCTCTGTCTCTCTCCTTCTCTCCCCATCTCTCTCTCTCTCCCTCTCTCTCTCCTTCTCTCCCCATCTTTGTCTCTCTCTTTCTCTCCCTCTCCTTCTCTCGCCATCTGTCTCTCTCTTTCTCTCCCCTGCCTCTCTCTCCCCCGTCTCTCTCTCTTTCTCTGTTACTATGTATTTCTCTATATATATCTCTCTCTCGTGCTGTCTCTCTCACTCTGTCATTCTTTCTATCTCTATATCTTTGTCATCCTCGCCTCTCCTTCTCTGTGCTTCTCTCACTCCATCTCTCTCTCTCTCTCTCTCTCCTCCTATAGGCGCTGATCTGGAGGGCGGAGTCTGCCAACATCCCACAATTCCCGGAAAGGAGGTGCCCCTCTTGCCAGCCAATCATGTGACCATGGCTAAAGGAACCGGATTGGTCCATACAGCTCCTGCTCATGGCATGGAGGACTACAGCGTGGCCTCTCACTTTAACCTGCCTGTGGTGCGTCAATCACCCCAACAACAACCAATCAGAAATCAGAGTAACCAAATAACTGCCTTCTTACCTACCTAACTAACGTTGATCTGTCTGTAGGAGTGCATGGTGGATGAGGAGGGCAGGTTTACAGAGGCGGCCGGGGCTGACCTACAGGGGCAGAGTGTGCTGGAGGAGGGAACCTCGACAGGTTAGAAAACACGCAGAGGACGACAGAAGAAAAACCAGTCCAAAGCAGAGCTCAACTCGGCCATTCTGAAGTCCATATTTCTTCATATATTAAATGGAAACGGAGAGTTTATACCCAAAAATTAAACGCAGAGGTGCCAATACTTCTACACACACACACAAAATTCCATATGCTATCAATATGCAAATGAACCATTGTACAGAAGACGACTGAGGCTCACATCGCTGAGTCAAGTATAAACCACATGCCCCGCCCATTCCATCGGAAAAACCACCGTGAAATCTGATTGGTTGTTGTATTTTATGACGTAATAACACTTGCATATCATGTCACGTCACGTTCGACACTGAATCAGATTTCTTTCCCACTTAATCATGCAAATAAAAACGGGGGCGGGGCGGGGGGGGTGTTAACATTGAGACTCGCATATCAAGACTTGGTTTTAAGCCACGCCCCCTAGAAATTGGATTATGGCTGTCCGGATGTGACTAATTTGTGTCTCGCTGTCATAGTGATCCTTGAGTTACACTGAGAATAACCAGGAAATGATGCAGTATCGAGATTAAAGTGATGTTAAAGAGTGTGTGTGTGTGTGTGTGTTTCAGTGATCTCGATGCTGCGCTCTGCTGGAGCGTTGCTGAAGGAGGAGTCGTGTGTACACAGTTACCCGTACGACTGGCGCAGTAAGAAGCCGGTGCTGATCCGAGCCAGCAAGCAATGGTTCATAAACACGGCCGGCCTGAAAAACGCGGCTAAGGTGAGCTAGCGTGACGGCTAACGGTTCTAGGACGGCGTAGCAGTGCAGCGGTTTACACCAGGGCGATAACGGCGATCCCATGAGAGCGAAGCGGTGCTGTGGGTTCTGTGTGATTTATTATTGTGTGTGTGTGTGTGTGTGTGTGTGTGTGTGTATGTGCGCTTGACCTTAAGAAGTATCTGACATTGTGATTCGGATGCTCACGACTGTAGGAGGCGCTGCAGAAGGTGCGCGTGATGCCCGAGTCGGCCCGGGCGAGTCTCTTGGCGATGCTGGACAGACGGACGTACTGGTGTATCTCGCGTCAGAGGAGCTGGGGCGTCCCCATCCCCGTCTTCTACCACAAGCAGACCGGAGAACCTCTCGTCAACAAGTACACGTCTCGGTTTATTCACGTGTCATCTGTTAAAAAAAAAAAACACGCTAAAAACGAAATCGCTCATCGCTTCCTTGTGCGATTGACAGGCACACGGTGGCTCACGTCGCCAGCGTGTTCGCAGAGAAAGGAAGCGACAGCTGGTGGGTGGAGCCTCTGGAAACGCTACTTCCTCCCGACGTACTGAAGAAGGTAAAGGTTTCGACGTCGAGGTTTTTTTTATTTTTTTTATTCATATGTATTTCCTGTTGTCAGATCACTGATACCGGAGACTCCTTCCATACTGTAAACGTTAAATAAATAAGTCTCCTTACTCCTTTAATCTGTGCTGTAAAGTGAGCCGTTACTATGGAAACGATAACGTGTTCGAACGAGCGCATTCATATGAACTTGAACTGCTGTTCTGGAAAAGTCATCTACTGTAACGTGTGTGTGTGTGTGTGTGTGTGCACGTTTTAGAGTAAAGCCGGAGCCGTGACAGATTACGTGCGAGGTGAGGACGTGTTGGACATCTGGTTTGACAGCGGGACGTCCTGGGCTGCTGTGCTACAGGGTGAGTCTCTGTTCTTTTGTGTGTGTGTGTGTGTGTGTGTGTGTGTGTGTGTGTGTGTGTGTGAGAGAGAGTGTTAAACCAGTTGTGCAGTAGTTTAATCTCTACGTGTGTCCTCAGTAGGTGAGGAAGGCGAAGACAGAGTCAAACGGGGCTGGTTAAGCAAACAAGGTGGACAAAAAAATAACATTTTTCTGCTGAGTGATCTGTTAACTAACACACGCGCACGCACACACACGCACACGCACGCACACACACACGCACGCACACACACGCACACGCACGCACACACACACACACACACACACGCGCGCAAGCATGCTGTGTGTCTTTCTAGGCGTTTCCTAAACGCAATAAGAGGACTCACTGGGCATCTTGGCGCCCCCTGCATGCGGGTAAGGTGTAGTGGACGCTGTTAAAGGTGCAATAAGGACACATGCTTAGTGCACCTTTAATATTTTTTCACTCAGGACACGTGTGTGTGTGTGTGTGTGTGTGTGTCTCACAGGATTTAAGCGCACACACGTCTCGGTAACCCTTTGGCCTTGTTTCACTCGGACGGATCTGATTACGCTTGAGTAATGTGAGGGAATGTTTGGGTTTCTCTGTTTGAACGTTTGGGTGTTTCAGACGCAGACCCGAGGGCGGACGTGTACGTAGAAGGGAAGGATCAGATCGGCGGCTGGTTCCAGTCGTCTCTACTAACGAGCGTGGCTGTGCGCAACAAAGCACCTTATAGGTGTGTGTGTGTGTGTGTGTGTGTGTGTGTGTGTGTTAGAACTGCAGATATTTATATATAATATAGGTAAAAGAAATCCTATAGAGAGACCTGTGTGTGTGTGTGTGTGTGTGTGTGTGTGTGTGTTAGGGCGTTGGTGGTCCATGGATTTGTACTCAGTGAGAAAGGAGAGAAAATGTCCAAGTCCCTGGGAAACGTCGTCGACCCCAACGTTGTCATTAATGGAGGAACGGTGAGCTCTCGTTTATCCATCCGTCTCTCCATCTAACGCTCCGTCCGTCCGTCTCTACTTCTAACGCTCCGTCCATCCGTCTCTCCATCTAACGCTCCGTCCGTCCGTCTCTACTTCTAACGCTCCGTCCATCCGTCTCTCCATCTAACGCTCCGTCCATCCGTCTCTCCATCCATCCGTCTCTCCTTCTAACACTCCTTCCATCGTTCTAACTGTACATTCAGTTCTACATCTATCAGTCCGAGAGGTTCCATGTAGAACCCCTTCACTTTTATCCATCTGTCCATTCCTTCAGTCGTTCAGTCCATCACGCATCCATCCCTTATTCAGTCGTCTGTTCGTTCTATCCATACATCTAATCATCCATCTTTCAATCCATGCCACCACCCATCCATCCATCCACTAGTCTGTTGGTCTTTATCCATTCATCAGTCTATGCCTCTATTCATCCACCAGTCCTTCAGTTTATATATCCATCCATCCATCCGTCAGTCTATGCATTAATCCGTCTATCCAGGCGATCGTTCAGTCCATCCACTGACCCGTAATCAATCAATCTCTCTCTCTCTCTCTCAGGATTCGGCCCTTTCTCCTCCGTACGGTGCAGATGTGTTGAGGTGGTGGGTCGCAGAGTCCAACGTTTTCTCTGAGGTCCAGATCGGACCCAAAGCACTGAACGCAGCCAGGGAGAACATCAACAAGGTCTCTCTCTCTCTCTCTCTCACACACACACACACACACACACACACACACAGTACGATTAAAATGTTACTACTATCAGGATATAATTGTACAGGCCGGGTGTACACACACACCTGTAATGACGTCTCATTAGCTCGCTCTCCCTCTCTCCACTGTAGCTGAGGAACACTCTGAGGTTCTTGCTGGGGAACCTGCAGGGGTTCGACCCTCGCAGTCATGCTGTGGACTCCAAAGACATGCACTACATCGACCAGTACTTACTGCACCTGCTCCGAGAGTACAGCATCAAGGTGTGTTAAGAATAAATAACAGTCCTGTAACGTTTCGACAGTACAGCCGTGTTTAACGTACGTGTGTGTGTGTGTGTGTGTGAGGTAACCGACGCCTACAGCGAGTTTGACTGCGGTCGAGTGATTCGCCTTCTGCAGGCCTTCATCACCCGAGACCTGAGCAGCTTCTACTTCAGCATCATCAAAGACAGGTGAGCAGATCCAGTGTGCTGCAGAGTTCTGCGTTCTGATTGGTCAGAGGGTGTCGATTAGTTTTTGAGGGTAGCGTACGACACGGCGCTTTTGTTCTCTCTCTCAGGCTGTACTGTGACGCGGAGAACTCGTTGGGCAGGAGGTCGTGTCAGACGGTTCTCGAGGAGATTTTAGATGGCGTGACGCGCTCCATCGCTCCTATCCTGCCTCACCTGGCGGAGGAGGTGTACCAGCATGCGCCAGGGCACGACGGTACGCATGCGTCTCGCGCACTCGCAGATCTTCACGAGTTTCCCCAAAAAAACCCTTTAGTGTATATAGACTGCCGGTCAAAAGTTTGTGGACACTCGACTCGGAGCGAAATATTCCGAAAAGCAGGAGATAAGTGTCCAGCGTCGGTGGGAACTCCTTTAATACTGTTTAAAAAGCATCCGTTTCTATAGAGACCGCGTTGACGGTTGTTTGTTTTTGCTCCGTAGAAGGCGAGACTCTGTTCCGGAGCGGATGGATTAAAAGCAGCTCTGTGTGGAGGAAACCCGGGTTGGAGGAGGCTGTCGAGGGGGCGTGTGCTATCAGAGACTCCTTCCTGTCCTCCATCCCAGGATGCAATGCGGTCGAGTACGACCTGACCATCGCAATCGAGCCCGGCCTCTTCTTCGAGCTCATGGAGGTAAAACCCGAACGTCGCTCAGAGAGACTTCCTGTCTTGCGTCTGCACGTCCTAACACGCGTGTGCGTGATTTCTCAGTCCCTGCAGGAGGAACCCACGTCGACATGTTCCCAGCTGACGGAGCTGATGATGGCGTCGCGCACCACGCTGACCGACGCTCTGCCGCGAGACCTGCCGTCTGACGCCATCATCAGCAACGGGAGCTTCCTCATCAACCTGGAGGGTAAAGCCGCTATCCGATAATCCTCGTTAAAGCATCCCGTCGCTTAGCGTGTGTAACGCCGTTTCCTCGTTTGTCCTGTAGGTGGCGTTATCCGTGAAGAGAGCGCGTACTCCGTAGCCGCAGTCCCCATCTCTCTGTCCCGCTGCCCTCGGTGTCGCCGCTACACCTCGGACACGCCCGACTGCCTGTGCTCGCGGTGCCAAACCGTCATCGGGAACGCCCCATGAGACTGCTTCGCTTTCCCAGCTCCGCCCAATCTATAAGAAACCACAGAACGCTCATTACCTGTACCTCCCGAGGCCGACCGGAACTTGAACGCAGCGCGTGTTTGCGTATAGCAGTGGTTTGTTTTGTTAGCGCCCTCTGGGTCTCGGGAGGAGAAATGGCAATTGTAATGCCCCAGAACTGACCACGCCCACTCTAGCACTAAAGCGACTCATTTCCAAGGGCACTGAGTACTTCTGCAGGCCTGATGTGTGTACATTGTTTGTTTGTGCATGTATGACAGGCAGAAGGATAATGCAAGAGCCTGTAATTTAAAAAAAAAGGACTTATTTTTGTTGTTGTATCTAAATATATGGGGTTTATGAAGAGTGGACAGAGAAAGTGATCTTTAACCTCGAGAGTGCTTTCGTTCTTCTGACTGTTCATCTGTAAATGACAAACTGCTTTGTACTGAACGGCCGCTTTTCCTTCACACGAATCGACCGAAATAAAAAGGCAAAAAAGCAATGAAGCGTGTGACGTTTACCTTATAAGGACGTTAGCCACACCCACTTAATCTTAAACCTGAATATTGTGCTTGTAGTATTGTTTTGAGACAAAACACCCCAGTGAGTAGCTAACGCCGTGTGAGTAGGGCTGTAGTCTATTATGTGTGCGTTAGTAAAAGGCAAGACACAGTCTGGTGGTGTGTTTAATCTTTTATATAGCACTTTGAGTGTATTCGGCTCTGTACAATAAGAAACTGCAGCACCGGTGCGGAGTGAAGTGTGTGTGTGTGTGAGCGTCGAGAGCGGCTGTTCTGCAGAACATACTGCACCGCTCTGTCTCTTGCGTAACTACCGCGTTCACGGTAGACACATGAATTACATTTACAGTACAAACTCCGTTCCGGCGACGAGGGAGGAAGGAAGGAGGACCGTAGCGTTAAAATGGCACCCGAGAGAGTGAAGGGAGAAGAAGACTCGATACGTTACGACGGATAATGAAATGAAATGCGATTTTCTTTCTGCAGACGAATTGCAGCTAATGTTAATGACTCCTTACGCTTTACTCCGCCCACTAACTAATACGGAGCGTATATAACGAAGTACCGCTACTGAATCAGCAGCATTGAGCACGGAGGCTGGGCTTTAAACACGCGCGTCACCATTAAAATGCATAGAACTGCGAACACTGATCATCTAACATCCTCTCTCTCTCACATGCACACGCTCTCTCTCTGACCCCTGCTTATTCCGTTAAAATGTCAAACAGAACCAAATATAAGTCTCTTTATAGTCGTTTACTTCCTCAGACCAATCACAGTCCGTCAGCCAGGACCTGCTTAGCGTCTCAGGTTCTGCACACGCACAAACATGCAGCTGTCGCACAAGAGTACTCAAACTCGTGCGAGTTATTTTCTCTACACATGGCGTAGACGTCACGCCGGAACGTCCCGGAGGCGGCCGTGTTGATGAGATGATGTCGCCGGCGTGGGATCGATCGAGGTCTTTATTCTGATTGGTCGGAAGGCGTCTATTCACTTCCACGGGTTTATATTAACCCGCTCGTTTCTATAGTAACGGCAGGGACTTGTACGAAGGATGTTTAGCATAAATGGATTTAAAAGTTAAGGAAGGAGTCTCCAGTGCCAGTGCTTAGTATCAAGACTCTGCCTCCATCATCATCATCATCATCATCATGTTGTTTAGTTATTTATTATTTTCATACACTGAGTAAATAAACAAAACAAACACGGCTAGTTATTACGACGTTAGCGTAATTCTGTACGGTGCAGAACTAAAGACGCTGAACACGTCCTGACTGAGCGTGACGTCTGGGCTTAAAGTGTGTATTATTGTAAGACCTGTGCTTATAAAGTGACTGAAGGGAAATTAGATGGAAATATTTGCGCTCTCTCTGTCTCTAAGTACACCCCCATATCTCTCCCTGTGATTGTTCTCTCTCGCTCTTTCACTCGTCCTCCTGCAGCATGTCCACCGCCTCCAGCAGGTGCAGTGCCATGTTGTACTGCGCGTGTTTCTCCGGCAGCATCTCGACCACACGGCTCACCAGCCGGCTGACCTGCTGCACGGGCACGGAGGGACGCCGGAGATCGCTCGGGTCCTGGAGGAACACACACACACACACAGTGTGAGAGTCATTAAAAGGTGCAATCACGATCCGACACCTGTACAACATCCTGTTCTATTTCTTAACTATTAAGTTAAGCGCACAATCCTTTGAATTCATGCGCCCGAGTCTTTCGCCGTTCGGCCGAAGCTCACCATCGCTTTGAGCCAGGTACAGAGGGTCGTGGGAAGACGTGCCAGGAGCTCCATGCTGGCTTTGGTCTGAGTCTGAGAGTGAAACAGAGAGTAGGCCATGCGCTGACCGATCAGAACCAAGAGCTGAGAACCCAACACATCCTTATCCTCCACCTCCAACATCACCTGTGTATGAGAGAGAGAGAGAGAGAGAATAAGCAATGCTCTTTGAAGTCCTGACAAATATTAAACGCTGAATTTTCCACGAGGCCGGTTTGTGTCGTGCGTCTTCCTCGACATGTTCCCGTCCCAGCCGTTCAACCTCAGGATATACGGCGTAAAAGAAACGGGTAAGCCCTAGCGTCCGGCGATCAAGAGTTTGAATGGAAAGGAGCGTTTTATCACACCGGGTCGCATCGCGACTTAAACGCACACGCGCAGAAACTACAGGTCGACCGATCGATCGGTTTTGGCGATCAATCGTGAATCGGATTTCCGATCGCCGGAACGGTCGGCTATCGGCAAATTAAAACAAAATCCACGCTGACCGTTTTCCGGGTTGTGTCGGTCGTGAGAGCGGCCTCTAGAGGCGAAATAAAAAACGGACAAATCACTGATTTTGTGTTATTTGAAGTGTTTTTTAATTCTTACGGACGTCTCGATTTTTACTTGTTATTCAGTGTTTATTTTGGGTAGGGTCTGGATCTATACATTTTATTTAATTTGATAATAAAGTTCAGCGATATTTTACTGTGTGTGTGTGTGTGTGTGTGTTCACCTCCTCAGCGCGCAGGTCCAGGCCCTGGTTATACAGCTCACAGATGAAGTGTCTGCGCAGAATATCAGCGTTAAGCTGCAGCAGTGAGGCCAGCTCCATACACGTCTCCATCCACGCCAGCTCCCTGACTCCTGCTGTAACAGACACAC
>NC_030424.2:29935000-29952500 GCF_001660625.3 Ictalurus punctatus
ATCCCCAAAACAGGAAGCTACCTAAAATACACACACACACACACACACACACACACACACACACACACACACACACACACACACACACAGTATATTTTACATTTATTTACAAGTGACAGAGTAACAATTTTTAAAATAGCAAAGCAAAAACAACAAACACAACAGCATCATCAGTCAATCTCCAGTTTTTTATTGGTTCACATCACTTCGATGTTAACTTTGTCCTGTTCTGATGAACCCCCGAGTGTAAGATGCTCACGTGTTAGAGGGTTTAACATTAACATTCAGAATTCTCACAAAAACCAAACATTAATGAACCCCGGTAACACTAACGGGACAAACACTCAATAAAGGCACTGAAGCAGGGACTTAAAGAGTGAAAGATCTAAGCGTGTGTGTGTGTGTGTGTGTGTGTGTGTGTGTGTGTGTGTGTGTGTTTCCAGACCTAGCTGTGTCCAGTCTGTGTCAGGGCCTCTGATGAGTCGCAGCTCGCCGCCTTCACACACTAACTGTGACAGGAAGGATTTGACCGGCAGCGGTCCCGCCTCGTCCTGCGCGAATGACACGGAGGGGCGTGAGTTAAACTCTGCGTAACGCTGCAGGACTGGTCCGAGTCGAGCGAGGTCTTCTTCAATACCAGGCACTGAGAGCTGCTGAGAGAGAGAGAGAGAGAGAGAGAGAGAGAGACAGACAAAGAGAGAGAGAGACAGACAAAGAGAGAGAGAGAGAGAGAGAGAGAGAGAGAGAGAGAGAGAGAGAGAGAGAGAGTCAGACAGAGAGAGAGAGAGACAGAGAGAGAGACAAAGAGAGAGAGAGACAAAGAGAGAGAGAGACAGACAAAGAGAGAGAGAGACAGACAAAGAGAGAGAGAGAGAGAGTCAGACAGAGAGAGTCAGACAGAGAGAGAGAGAGACAGAGAGAGAGAGAGAGAGAGAGAGACAGACAGACAGAGAGAGAGAGAGAAGGAGACAGAGAGAGAGGCAGACAGACAAAAAGAGAGACAGACAGAGAGAGACAGAGAGAGAGACAGCGAGAGAGAGACACACACAGACAGGCAGAGAGAGACAGCGAGAGAGAGAGAGAGACAGGCAGAGAGAGAGACAGAGAGAGAGACAGCGAGAGAGAGAGAGAGACACACACAGACAGGCAGAGAGAGAGACAGCGAGAGAGAGAGAGAGAGACAGACACAGACAGGCAGAGAGAGAGACAGGCAGAGAGAGAGACACAGAGAGAGAGAGAGAGAGAGAGAGAGAGAGAGACTATGGGTCAAAAGTTTGTGGACACTCGACTGAAATGTTTCTCATGACGTTAAAAAGCTTTTGATCTGAAGGTGTGGGATTAAACGTGTGAAATCGGTGACGTGGACAAAAATATAACCGCACCGACGTATTCATTTTGTTCATTAGAAAACTTACATCTTATTTAAAAAAAAATATATTATTCTAAACGGACGACTCTGAGAGAAATGTTCGGAAAAGCAGCCGATAAGCGTGCGGCGTCGGCGTGAACTCCTCTAATACTGTTTAAAAAACATTTATAAACAATAAAGAACAAGTGTGTCTAAATTTTGACCGGTAGCGTATATAAACTATTAATAATTATTAAAGTAAATAAAAGCTATGCATCCAAACCGAGCCAAAAAGTAACGCTCCAAACAACAACAAAATCGAGATGTCCGGGGCATGAATAAAAAATAAATAAATAAATAAATAAATAAATAAAAAAAACACATCAAATAACACGACAAATTTACTGCACTTTTATATCTGGAATATGGTGTGGAGAAAGAATCGCTCGGCGTATACACGGATAGCCGTAAACCCTAAACAAACGCCACAGCTGACGGAACACTTAAAGCTTACTCATTAGTATTCATATACCGTCTGTGCACTTTACCTTTTATGGCGTTTTGTGGGCGTCACTATATGCAAATGAGCCTCATCAGGAACGTAATTTAATATATATAAATTTTTGTTCGGTTTGGCTTATGCAAACATTCTCGCACAGCTGTACTAAAAGGTTGATAAATGAGGCCGTGTGCATGTGTGTGTGTGTGTGTGTGTGTGTCTCACAGATTCAGGCTCAGTGGGCGAGGCATCAGGTGAGTGGAGGAGCTGGACGTCGGTGTAGAGCTGCAGCAGTTTGAGTTGAGAGGAACACAACTGCAGCAATGATTCATCCACCGCCTCAGGGTCTGCAACACACACACACACACACACACACACACACACACACACACAGCTAACAAATGACTTGAATAATACAGCACTGGAACATGAGATTAGACTTTTTTTTTAAATAAATTAAAAGCACTGAATCTGTGGAGGTGTGAAATCTCTTCACCTTGTTCTTTTAAGCTCTCCGATAAAGCTCGGGTGATGTTGATCAGACACGAGACCGGAACGTTCTTACAGGACAGCAGACACTCCAGCGCCTGTTAATAAAACATAACCAAGGATCTCCTACCACAGAGCAGAATTCACTCCACACCTCCGACACGCTCGGCCTTTAGACTCGGAATAAACAACAGGTGAACGTCTGGAGCGGATATCCGGTGTTAATAAACGTTCATGTGGAACATCTCGACCAGTTCTTCAGACGACTTTACTTGTGAAATAAAGCTGGATAAAGCTACTTCCTGTCCCGCTGGGACACGTCGGAAAAGCGTCAAGGTACCTGAACTTCTTCTTGCTATCGCTATCGAAGCGGTTTAATTAAGAATTTCTTTCTTGCAGGTTTGTGATGTTCACACTCTGTAGTTGCTTGTTTTAACATTTATTCCAGAAATTAACTAACCCTCAGACTTTCTGTTCTTTATTTCAGCGCTAATTGCACATATTCTCTGTATTTCTCTCTATATTTTGTGTGTGTGTGTGTGTGTGTGTGTGTGAGACCTGTTTTTTAACGGCGGGGTGTCTGATCTCCAGCAGGACGCTCCGAGCCTCACTCTCCAGAAGATCTGTTCATCACAGGTCAAACATTAACATGACAAAACGCAATATTTCAGATGATCATCTGTTTGTTTGTTTGTTTATTTATTATATACGGTGGAAGTCTGACCTGGGTCTGGGTCAGCGTTCCTGAGCAGAGCGGTCAGTCTTTTCAGCAGATGGATGTCTTTGGCTCGCTCGCTCTTCTTATCGCTGTGAGAGAAGACGTAAGGAACGATGGTTACTGGAGTTAAGGATCGTTATTCACTCGAACACTATTCAGTGGAGGATGTTTAATAATTATTACAGTTCGCATCTTTACAGCTCTCTTTAACACACTATTCTAGCCATCTTTACTTTCTTCTCAGTGGATTAACTTGTGTGTGTGTGTGTGTGTGTGTGCGTGTGTGTGTACCTGAGGGCCAGGTGGAATGGTACAGTTATGGTGCGCAGCACTCCGTTGACCGGGTCGAACAGACACACCTGCTGTGTGTGTAAGTGCCAACCCTGACTGGTCACACTGTTCACTCCCATTAACCTGTAACCTGAATACAACAACCTGGGAGGGAGAGAGAGAGGGAGAGAGAGGGGGGGATAAAGAGAAAGCAGGAGGGAGACAGAGAGAGAGAGAGAGAGAGAGAGAGAGAGAGAAAGACAGAGGGGGGGAGAGGGAGGGAGACGGGGGGAGAGAGGGAGAGACAGAGAGAAAGGGAGAGACAGAGAGAGAAAGACAGAGAGAGAGAGAGAGAGAGAGAGAGAGAGAGAGAGAGAGAAAGGGAGAGAGACAGAGACAGAGACAGAGAGAGAGAGAGAATATACAGAGTGCATTATATGATTTGGTCATTCTATTTGTTTGTATGGCCATACCATTAAAGTGCATGTGAAAGTGTGTGTGTGTGTGTGTGTGTGTGTGTGTGTGTGTGTATCATGTACCTGCAGTGTTTGCCTACAGTAAATGCCCCGATCCGGGGGCCGTGTTGAGTGCCCCACACCTCCAGGATGCCCCTACGGGGGGCGTAAATCACCAGGAACTGAGCACAGCGGCGGGGCATGGAGGGTGACGTGACCGTGTCTCTGTCCCCATGAGCCTCATACACCTGCACCCAGCCCAGCTGGGCATCACGGTAACCTACACACACACACACACACACACACACACACACACAATTAAACCACAACCAAGAACACACACACACATACAAGTCTATCTGCATCTCTCTCTCGCACCCTTCCACATGCGGATGGCGATGCCGCGTGCCACGTCCAGCAGCGTCACTCTGCCAAAGTCGTCCGTCACGCCTGCCATGGTGTTGCACGGCGACAGACAGATAGATTCGCCATGACGACGGGAATCGGGGAGACCGAACCTACGAGAAACAAAAGGCAAACTCTCAGCCTGTATCCAGCACAGCCAATAAGAACTATGGAAGACCATATATGGACTTACCTAACAGGAAGGGGCGTGGCTGGCTCCACCTTAGGCTTCTGTTTCTGAGCAGGCTCTTCTTCGGTCTTGTTCTTGTTCCACCCCAACCATCCACTGAAAGCAGGCGGTATGGGAGATACCATTAACACACGACAGCGTCCGACAGTCCACTACCAACAACTGCCACGTTTAATACGATATTGTTTATATAGTTTATTCAAACTATTCAAACACAGTTAGCGTGTTTTCAAACACAATGTAAGGATGAGTTCAGGACATTAAGAGGACGTGAGATTTAAAACCGGATAACACGACTAACTGACTAAACATTCGACTAACAGAGATAGACAACTGCCAGGGAGTTGCCAGGTGGATAAGGAGGGGTTGCCAGGTGGATAAGGAGGAGTTCCCAGGTGGATAAGCAGGGGTTGCCAGGTGGATAAGGAGGAGTTCCCAGGTGGATAAGCAGGGGTTGTCAGGTGGATAAGGAGGTGGATAAGGAGGGGTTGCCAGGTGGATAAGGAGAGGTTGCCAGGTGGATAAGGAGGAGTTGCCAGGTGGATAAGGAGGGGTTGCCAGGTGGATAAGGAGGAGTTGCCAGGTGGATAAGGAGGGGTTGTCAGGTGAATGCCAAGTGGATAAGGAGGAGTTGCCAGGTGGATAAGGAGGGTTGCCAGGTGGATAAGGAGGGGTTGCCAAGTGGATAAGGAGGGGTTGCCAAGTGGATAAGGAGGGGTTGCCAGGTGGATAAGGAGGGGTTGCCAGGTGGATAAGGAGGGGTTGCCAGGTGGATAAGGAGGGGTTGCCAGGTGGATAAGGAGGGTTGCCAAGTGGATAAGGAGGGGTTGCCAAGTGGATAAGGAGGGGTTGCCAGGTGGATAAGGAGGGGTTGCCAAGTGGATAAGGAGGGGTTGCCAGGTGGATAAGGAGGGGTTGCCAGGTGGATAAGGAGGGGTTGCCAAGTGGATAAGGAGGGGTTTCCAGGTGGATAAGGAGGAGTTGCCAGGTGGCTGTTAGGTGGCTGTTAGGTGGCTAGGAGGTTACTATTGTGCCCCGGGTGGTTGCCAGGGTGTTGCTAATCAGAGACTGTAAATGTGAACAAAAAACTGAGCACCAACACCAAACATACATTTCTCACACACACACACACACACTGACCTGGCAGCACTGAACAGGGCAGAAGTGAGTTTACTGGCCACAGCAAGAGCAACGTGGGAGAGGAGAGGCTGAGAAATGCCCTGAAGAAACAGATACTTTATGAACAGTTTGTTATAAAACACAGTTTTCATGTCGGTGCCTTGGCCAGAAGAGGTCCACATGACAGGAGAGACCTAGTGTGGAGTCTAGAGGAGGGATATTCAATAAGAAATGCTAAAAATACAGTTGCATATTATTATTAAAACACAGCTGTTACTGAGCTAATTAGCTGAACTGTGTGTGGTAGAGCGGGAAAACGGTGAAATGTACAGGTTCTCCATGGTCTCGAGGACGACGTGCCCTACCTCCACGGCGTAGAAGAATCCGGTGAAGGGACCGCCTCCCACCGTTATATACTGACTCATGGCAGGAGGACTACCCTTTACTGAGGCATGGAAACCCCCGAGTATCGACGCGTTCTTCATCTGATCAAACACGTTCAGTGTCATGATGCCTGAGAGAGAGAGAGACAGAGACACAGAGGGAGCGCGGGAGAGAGTGAGAGGGAGAGAGTGAGAGCGAGAGAGAGGGTAAAAATGAGAGCTCAGTCTGTTTATTCCGTGCTGCTGTTCATCCTTCTCCTCCTCCTTCATTTCTTTTGACTCTGAATCCGTACCCACACTGGTGTGGTCCACGATGGTGTCCATGTCCTGCAGTCCCCACTTCTTATAGGCGAGAGGAGGAGGCTGTACGACGTCACTTCCTGCTGCAGCAGCTACGGAACAGATACGGAACACAAACCAAAATTAACACCGTTGATCCTTTTTTTTTTTTTTTTTTTTTTTTTTTTTTTAAACGACCGTAAAATTCTTTTGATTAAAAAAAACAAACAAACAAACAAAATGAGTTTTCTGAAATGCCGGTGTACTTCACAGATTTCACGCTCTGGTTTCAGCGCAGCCAAAGAAACTGTAGTAGATTTTACTTCAAATTAAATTCTCAGAATATATTTTTTAAATGTTCGTTAAAAAAAAAAATACAAGTTTTATAAAGAAATCAAATCAAACTGGAACTTTATCATATTCCAAATCCCTTCCCTTCTGTTCTCTCCCTCACACACACACACACACACACTTACCTCTAGCAACCTGATTCCTGCAGGCACGCAGAGACTGAAAGAGGCTGAAGCCATCGATAGTGACCAGGGCTGCTGGGTACAGAATACTCAACTCCTCATGCTGTCCCACACACACACACACACACACCAGTTTTGTGTGACAATATGCTCACAACCAATCATCAAGTCAGGTGTGTGTGTTCTGGCAGGTACCTGTTCGTTGACTCCGGGATGGCGCGGGATCTCATACGTGCGACACTTCAGTCTGAGAACCGGGTCTTCGTTCAGCAGCTGAGCCAAGAGGAGAACCCCATTCTACACACACACACACACACACACACACACACAGTCATGAGGCTTTATTAAAGCTGTAAAAAATCACAAGTCTGAGGTAGTCAAAGGTCTCGGTACCTCTGTGTAGAAGCGGACGTAACCGGAACTGAACCCGACCACGATGCACGTCCAGTCTGGACGACCCGTAGAACTTCTGCATGTGCACACACACACACACACGTTTAAGCTGAATAGTTTGTTTCTGATATTGGTGTGTGTGTGTGTGTGTGTGTGGAGGGGGGGGTGTAAGGATGGTGTCACCTCTTCTGGCTGGCCAGTGGGATGCAGATGACACTACTCACACACTCTCTGCGTAGAAAAACATCCAAAGTCAATAAAGTTTGGTCATTTTGTGGAATCTAACAGAAGTCCAGCTCGGACGTGCGGTGAGCTCAGATTCACTGCAGTGTAAATGTTGGACAGTACAGCGATTTTCTTTTGTAGCTTATACAGTAAAGAGACACATATATCATCCACTCCTTTTCTTCCACTGGTTTATTCCACTTGTTTCTCACTCCTTCTTATCCCTTTAATCTTATCCCCCCATCCCGTCTCACCCGTCCTCAGTGCTCAGCGTGCCGCTCCAGGTCACAGCCAGAGTCATCTCCTCCTTTCCGCTGGCGTCTGTCTGCCATTTGGCTGCCAAAGAACACAAGATCATTTATCCAACAGTGTATAAACACGTGTGTGTGTGTGTGTGTGTGTGTGTGTGTGTGTGTGTGTGTGTGTACCGGAGAGGAATGCAGCTTTGTGGTTTTGAGCGATGACCAGCAGGTCTGAGCATGGTGACAGAGCGAGTATGCAGTCCTGCAGCCAGGGGGCGCTGTTCTGCTGCACATCATCAACATCATGAGGCTGGAGATAAACATGCACATACACAATACATTAAAGAGCTAGTAAAGGCTAGAACTAAAATGTAAATGCGTATCTGTCCATCTATCTATCCATCCATCCGTCTCTCCATCTGTACCCCTATCTATCTATCTAACCATCCATCCATCTCTCCAGCTTTACCTCCATCTATCTAACCATCCTTCTCTCCATTTGTACCTCCACCTAGATATCTATCTAGCTGTGTATTCATCCATCCTTCTCTCCATCTCTACCTCCATCTATCTATCCATCCATCCATCTGTCTCTCTCTCCATCCATCCGTCTCTCTATATACAGTATGTATCCATCTATCTAACTGCTTATTTATTTGTTCGAACACTGAAAGAGAAATGTTTTCAGCTGAGATTTGAAAGAAGCAATAAGCAGTCTGCGTGTGGAGGATAACAGGATGATAAATGATGGAGAGAGAGAGAGAGAGAGAGAGAGAGAGAGAGAGAGAGAGAGAGAGAGAGAGAGAGAGAACGAGGACAGTGTTTCCTGTGTTTTATAAAATCTTCATGGTGTTAAAGAAATCATCTCTGGGTTTATCTAATCCACTCAAAATTTATGACTAGGTTATAAATTCCCTCATATTATCATAAACAGAATTCTAATGGTGTGTGTGTGTGTGTGTGTGTGTGTGTGTGTGTGTGTGTGTATGTGTGGGTGTGTGTGTGTAAACTAACACAGACCGTGGTTCCATCTTCTTTGGTGTCCGCTGCCTCCCAAGAGCCCCAATCTGACTCATCCCACGCTAACTCACTCTCTACAGAGACAGAGAGAGAGAGAGAGAGAGAGAGAGAGAGAGAGAAAGAGAGAGAGAGAGAGAATGAGCGGGACAGTTGAGATGCTGCAAATGTTTTTAAAAAGTGTGCATAATATTGTTTATATATTTGTTAATAAATGGTTAATATATAATATCGGGTCTCCATCCAGGCTGCAGGAGGGAGGAGCTGTGAATAAAAGAAATGTTTTACTGGCTCTTGTCATCCTGAGTATTAATGAGGACCACTGAGTGTTAATGAGGACCACTGAGTGTTAATGAGGACCACTGAGTGCTAATGAGGACCACTGAGTGTTAATGAGGACCACTGAGTGTTAATGAGGACTACTGAGTGCTAATGAGGACCACTGAGTGCTAATGAGGACCACTGAGTGTTAATGAGGACTCCTGAGTGTTAATGAGGACCACTGAGTGTTAATGAGGACCACTGAGTGCTAATGAGGACCACTGAGTATTAATGAGGACCACTGAGTGTTAATGAGGACCACTGAGTGCTAATGAGGACCACTGAGTATTAATGAGGACCACTGAGTGTTAATGAGGACCACTGAGTGTTAATGAGGACCACTGAGTGTTAATGAGGACCACTGAGTGTTAATGAAGACCACTGAGTGCTAATGAGGACCACTGAATGCTAATGAGGACCACTGAGAGTTAATGAGGACCACTGAGTGTTAATGAGGACCACTGAGTGTTAATGAGGACCACTGAGTGCTAATGAGGACCACTGAGTATTAATGAGGACCACTGAGTGCTAATGAGGACCACTGAGTATTAATGAGGACTACTGAGGGCTAATGAGGACTATTGAGTGCTATGGGGCGACTGTGGATCAGGTGTTAGAGCGGGTGGTCCACCAATCGTAGGGTTGGACGTTCGATTCCCGGCCCACGTGACTCCACATGCCGAAGTGTCCTTGGGCAAGACGCTGAACCCCAAGTTTCTCCCGATGGCAAGTTAGCACCTTGCATGGCAGCTCTGCTACCATTGGTGTGTGTGTGTGTGTGTGTGTGTGTGTGTGTGTGAGAGAATGGGTGAATGAGACACACTGTAAAGCGCTTTGGATAAAAGCGTTATAAAAGTGCGCCATTTACCATTTAATGAGAACTACTGATTACTAATGAGGACTACTGAGGACCACTATACATATACATATACAGCCAGATTGCCAAAGTGGTAGAAACAGACAGACAGATAGATAAATAGAAAAAATAAAGAGATATACAGATATTCAGACAGACATACAAACAGAAAAGTGGAGACATAGAGGGTGACAGACAGACAGATGGAGAAGTAGACAGATAAACAGATACATAAGAGAGGTAGACAGACAGACAGACAGACAGACAGACCCTTAACCCTCAACTGTTCAGTTGTATAAATGAGATAAATGTAAGTGGCTCTGGATAAGAGCATCTGCCAAATACTGTAAATGTAAACATCACACTTCTGTCTATATGAATACGCAATCCATCCTGCAGCTGGGCGCTAATTCTGCAGAATTAACACCTACTGTCTCACTCTCTCTCCCTCTGTGTGTGTGTGTGAGAGAGAGAGAGAGAAGTAAGTGATGTGTTTGTGCCCTTGTACAGGATGACTCACTCAGTAAAGGGCGAATCTTCACTCCCTCCATATCTCTGTCACTGCAGTGCAGCAGAACTCACGTCACCCCTCTATCTCTCTCTCGCTCTCTCTCCCAGTCTGAGTCTAACACCAACATTATAACCAAGTACATGCGTAACAAACGACTCTGTTGAGTGAGTCAGTCAGGTGAATCAATTCCCAAGCACAAATATAGAACTACTGTCTCTTTGTGTGTTAATGATGTCTTTTCACTCTGCTGATCACGAGGGCAGGTCATGATTTCGCTGGATGATAGTTCCTGGTCAAGAGGGAAGGAGCTTAAGTTTGATTTGATTATCCAATCACAGACGTCATCGTATGATATCACTACTTTTTTCTTTTGCCTTTTTTGCCTGTTCAGCTTGACTTTATTACCTTAAAGATTAAAGAACACCTTAAATCTGCGTGTCTCATTGCATAGTAGATGCGCCTTTCCAAGTGTCAGTGGTTTTGTTACTCATCATGAAGAATGTTCAAAATATATATTTCCTGTAACATTCATTTCATTGATTCGTTAAATTTCATTGATCGGTATATACTTTTTATAAATGTTAAAATGTTTCTGAAGTGTGTGCACTGGTTTGCTCAGTAACCCTAACCCTAGTTCTGTAGCAGAACTAAATATTTTTCATAATTATTTTGCCTTATCTTTGCCTTAGTGGTCTCATTTGATTTATTTGAATCACTGACTCATGAATCAAATGAACCAAACTTATGCATTATCATATGCTCTCACTTATGAGTTCATAAGAATCGATTCACTAGAGTCATTATTAGCTAACTAGTTAAATGTTGACATGTTCTAATTTGACTCTCATGAAATCATTGAGTACTGAATAAACTGAATCGAACCCATGCACTTGTCCTGCTCTAACCTATTGGCTCATAAGAATCGATTCACTAAAGTGAGTCTTATCACACATCACGATTAGGCAGCTGACATTAGAGTTCGAAGTTGATTCACTGAGTAGTGAATCAAATGAATCAAACTCATGTCCTAAACTATTAGTTCATAAGAATCGATTCACTAAAGTGAGTCATATCACACATCACGATTAACAAACTAGTTAAATGTTGTCATTACTTCCACTAGATTCTTGAATAATTATTGTATCATTGATTAACGTCTAAATACACGATTTTTAAAAAAAGCGTCATTGATAACAGAATATTTTGTCACTGAAAAAAGGAGTTAGCTAGATAGCTAGCTAAAATCTGCCATACCTAGCTGGTCAGGCTCAGCATTACCTGTTTGCTCTTTGTTGTCATCTGTGGGGGGATTTTTCTGACTGTGGGCGAGAAAATCCCGGACTTGTTTGAGCTCTTGAACGCGGCAAAAATCCAGCAAACTGCAGGACATCCTGAATTAAAGAGCGCTGAGAGCTAACTGTGGCTAATGAGCAGCTAACCTGAGCATTAATAAAGAGTTACGACTTGTCAGACAACGGATAAAGTGTAAGAGGGGGGACAAAGTCTGTATCTAAAATGTTTTCTAGTTAATTTAGTAAAAAATATTTAAGACATAAAGCTGGCAGATGTACTCCAAACTATTATCTCTGCTTCCACTGTGTTCAGGTGACACATCTTCAGCCGGAAAAACAACACACAGTAAGACATCGGGCACAATTACAAATATCTCACTAGTCCCTACATAGGTACCATAAGTAGGGTATGACATATATGTGTGTTCTACGCTATACTTAGTCTGCTATGTGGACAAGAGACGGCGATTTAGGACGGAACCCTCGTAGAAGCAGCATTGCATCAAGGAGACACATTGCCCCCTGCTGTCTTGGAGTTATAATACAGGTTCGTTTCTACGCACTCATCAGTTTTCTCTTTTTTCTTCTATTATTTCTTAATTTTCTTAATGTATTTTCTATACGAGTTATAAGAACCACCTTCTAATGACTTCTAAAATGATTACTCTGAAATCGAGCAAATTTCATACAGGTGTATTTTTTGTTTTTAAATAATTTTTAAATGAAAATATATCCGAGTAATATTTATATCTCATGTCACAAAATAATCACGCAAGCCCGCTGTTGCAAATTTCTCGTTATCTGCATGTTTAATGATGAATAATTTGCATTTTTAATCTGTGAAGAAGAATGTATTATACACTGGCAGTTCAAGTAGCGGGTGAAGCCGTGGGAAGACGGTTGCTAGGCAACTGGTGGACGTGGAGCGCGAGCATAAACTACTTAGCTTGGATTAAAAAAAAAAAGTCTTTTATACGCTAGATTTAAAGAGTGAGAGTGGAGACAAGATAAACCCGTAGGAAACATCAACATTTCCCTCAAATGTGTTGCTAAATTACCCAATAAAAGACATTTTTACGACTAAATATTACACTGTATTTACTCTTAGCATCAACCTTTAACCGAACTTCTACCGCCTCCGCCATATTGGAAAAACGTCATCATTACGTCACACACTATACTTCTGAGCTGACAGGAAAAAAATATATAACCTAAATTACTTGTATTTCTGTCTTTCAGAATATTTTAGCACCCATTTATGTTATATTTAACACATAAAAGCCATGGTAAAATAGCCAGCAAATGTGTTTCTTTCAAGGAATATCCATTCATAATAATAATAATAATAATAATAAACAATCTTCAAAATTCTCCTCATGTTTCTTCAAAATATATCTTCACATTATGTTGGGAATAATGATGATTTTTTTTCTCTCTGTCCAAAAACCAAAACAGGTTACGTTTTCTGTGAAGCTGCTTTGGGAAAATGTCCATTGTTAAAAGCACTAAACAAATTGAATTGAATTGAATTGAATTTTTAACTTTGCTCAATTTCTGGTTGTACTGTTTGGAACCTGCAACGTTTTTCTGTGTATGATGGGATGGTACATCATTAAAAGTGTTAACAGTGTTAGAAATACTAGCTTATTATATTAAAATCCATCCATCCATCTTCTATACCGCTTATCCTACTGGGTCATGGGGAACCTGGAGCCTATCCCAGGGAGCCACGGGCACAAGGCGGGGTACACCCTGGACAGGGTGCCAATCCATCGCAGGGCACGATCACATACACTACAGACACGCCAATCAGCCTACCTTGCATGTCTTTGGACTGGGGGAGGAAACTGGAGTACCCAGAGGAAACCCCCGCAGCACGGCATCGGCATACTGGGCATCGGCGGGAATCGAACCCCCGATCCTGGTACTTTAAAAAGGAACCTTAAAAAGACAACGGCCCTTATCATGGGACAAACTTTATCTCAGGAACACAAATACCACCCAAAATATGACGCCTAGACATTTTAACGTCTGCTCTTTACAAAAAAAAAAACTAGTCAAATATGTCTTGATCAATTGTTAACATGATTTGGTAGAATTGAATTTTTCCCGAACCGTTACGTACAACACCAGAGGAAGATCTGTCATTATCACATTCACGCCATGATATATTCATCAAATCTGATGTTACAGGTTATTTTCTATACACAGTAAATATAAAATTTGAGCTAAATCATATACAAATGACATCAACGTATGTTCCACAGGAAATCTTAACATGGAAGTGCGAGCCAGGAGAAAAGACCAGACTTCCAAACATAAAGCCAAAGCACGGAGCAGTTCAGCGCTCGGAGAGGGTGTGGGACCGAGTTCTGGACGATCTGCAGCTCGGCAGGTGATCCCGACACCACATCACTACTCATCGCTTTTACACGTAGAGATACCGGCGCAAACGTCCTCTCTTCCGTTTTACAAGATTTACCTCAACCATTATCAGCGTCATCATCATCCTGAGAGAGATCACAGGTCACATATCACAGCTCCGACAGAAGTGTTCATATTAACGCGCTCGTTCTAACACGTTATCGCTTCTGTCACAGGGACGTCACGTAAACGGATTCCAAAACCTGTGCGAATCATCCATACGGTTGATCAAGGGTTTGTAAGGAGTCTCCAGTGTCAGTGCTTTGTAACGATCAGAGTTAAAAACGTAATTAAGTTTGACGTCATCCTCAGGACAGAGGAGTTTATGGTTTTTGTGGTTTCTAGGCGACATGACAAGAGGATGGTGAGGAAACGACCATTTCTAGCTCCTGGAACATAAATGACAACAGGAACTAAGTTGTTTCGTGGGCTTTCTACAACGTTAAATCTAACTATAAACTACTGCATCGTTCATTAACGAATACAAATAGTAACCGCTGGAAAATTCCAGTGGTACGAGAGGAATTAAACACTCTGGTAAGTCCGGTTTATCACACCACCACATCGCGGATTATTTGACTATAATAGCACACCACAAAGTGTTTCATTCCGTAGAAGTTTACATCCTGTCTAACTGAAGGACCCGGTTCGTTTCCCCAGTCGAGCTCCACAGTGGGCATCCGCACTGTCCTCAAACGTGCGGTCACCTGGATGAAGCAGAGCGCTTTATTCTCCTGGCTGCACCACGCCACTGTGACACTGAAGCAGAGCATCACGGGGGACCAGTCATGGCCCGTGGCGCTGGTACGGATCGGCCTGTGGCTGCTGCTGTTGTGGCTCCTCTCCAACCTGCACATGGGCTTACCCTGCTTCCTCCTCGCCCTCGTCTTCTGGGTCTACAAAACGTACGGAGGAGGCCCCCCCCTGTCGACCTCCATCAGCTGGAGGCAGGGGGAGTGAAGGCATGGACAGACTCTCCTCTTCTCCTTTAAAGCTCGAACACTTTCAACACTGTAGTGCTTCCTGGTTCCAAATGCATCCCGTAGCCCTCTCAAGTCATTTTATTATTTATTAACTCAAGTGGACTTTGTGTTGCCTTGGGTGTCAGAGGGACAATTCTTAAGAAATGACGACGTTTACGAAAAATAAATGCATCTCCCCCCAAATCGAGCCGCCTTCGTAAGATTATCTTTGCCGTAAACACACCAGCATAAACGTTTTAACTCAAAACATCAGTGTTGCATTCTTCCATCCCATTTCCCAGCTGAACCCAGAGCAAGATTTCATTAAATTCAAGAACGCTCGTCCTCACTGCTGCAGTTTCCCACACAAATTATACAAGTTTCCCAATTATTAAAGCCAAGCAAGTCAGCATTGGGCAACACACACACACACACACACGATACTGTACGCTCCACAATAAATTCTACGGCTTAGCCTGGAGTGGAATTTCAGGATGGTCTTGGAAGAAAAATACTGAATTTTAAGCACCAGTATTGTTTCCCACCCATTTATTAGTGTCCCCCCCCCTACATGACAACAAATCTGCTTTGATTTATGCTCTTCAGAAAAACAACCCCCAACTTAAACCAATAAACAGCTGTACACCGAGGTAAGACTTTTATAACATGAAATGATTGTTTATCCACGGAGACGTCAAACTGTTTATTTGCCCTCATCTCTTCAATTTAAACTTGAGAAGCGAGTCGCCAAGCAAGAAGCAGACGGTTTATAGATCTCTGGTACAGACGTACAGGTTATACTCCGCACTGAAAGTCTCTCCAAACAAGCCGATGTTGCTCATTTCATGTATATATGTATATCTATATCCCGTTAATCATGAAAATCACTCATTTAAATACGTGATAAATAAATAATTAAAGCCTCATATTTATTATAGTAGAAATGTTTATAACAATATAATATCAATGTACCAATTGAAAATAAGTGTTTTGTGGACATTCCACAACATTACGTGTAGTCAGAAATGGACAAAATGGACTCGGAGAGGAAAAAGATACAATAAATAAAACATTCCAGGACATGCTGTTCTTGGGAAATAATCCACTTTGTGGTGATGAATAACTCTGCTTCATCACAATAAATGACAATAAGAATATTAAAAACCACACACACACACACACACACACACACACACACACACACACACGAACAGAAATAAGGCAGCAAGTTGTTTAATCTCCGTTTATTGAGTTCGAAGAACGTGAAACCCACTTATACAAATTTTGTTGTGTTTTGGAATATGTTCCCTGACATCCAATTATAAATTAGTGAAGAAAAAAAAATTAAAAACAACATAAAATGACGAATAGCAGTGAAAGAACTGACAAATATCCAAGAGGCAACAATGTTCACGCAAGAAAGAAGAAGAAAAAAAAAAAAAAAAAAAAAGAGAGAACGGATTCTTGTTTCGAGTAGTGAGTGACAGCGGCGTTAACCAATCAAATGATCCCTCCTCTTTAATCGTCGTCTTCGCCTCCGGATCGAGAGCAACCAGCGTTCTTATTCTCTCTTCTGCGGACACCGGGTGGCGCCATCACTACGACCGGCTTCCCGTCCCCATCGTATTTATATTAGATTATATTGAACCTCTCGTCTTCTGCCAAAACATCTTACCTTAGTGCACAAACACACCGACTAGCATCTCTCAAACTCCATACTACTTCTGTTTTAAACGAGCACTAAACAGGAATTATTATATCCACACTGGAAAAAACAAAAACAAAAACATCACTTCTCCATTTAAGGATGAAAAACAAACAAAAAGGAGAATAAGAGGGGTAAAAGATGCAATTAATGCTGTAAAGTCCCCTTTTTAAATCTTGGATGAACTCCCTACGAGAAGTCACCATCACATCAATACTGCGCTTTAGAGAGAGAGAGAGAGAGAGAGAGAGAGAGAGAGAGAGAGAGAGAGAGAGAGAGAGAGAGATTTGTAGTGGCCATTACACTCCAAAATCCCCCCCATTAACATCAATGCTATTATTATTATTATTAAGAAGAAAAAGCAGTGTGCAAATACAAGCGTGTGAGATTTAGTTTCTGTCCTCGTCCTGTTTCGACCGAGTCTGAACCACGTTCTGGACGAGTTCCTGCAGCAAACCTGCTGAATTCTTCATCACTTTCCACAGACACGGTGCTCGAGTTTATATCTGGAACTGTCGTCTCTCACACACACACACACAGAGAGAGAGAGAGAGAGAGAGAGAGAGAGAGAGAGAGAGAGAGAGAGAGAGAGAGAGAGAGACACACAGAGAGAGACACAGAGAGAGAGAGAGAGAGAGAGAGACATAGAGAGAGAGAGAGAGAGAGAGAGAGAGAGAGAGAAGAGACACACAGAGAGAGAGAGAGAGAGAGAGAGAGAGAGAGAGAGAGAGAGAGAGAGAGAGAGAGAGAGAGAGGAGAGAGGGGGGAGAGAGAGAGGAGAGAGAGAGGGGAGAGAGAGAGAGAGAGAGAGAGGAGAGAGGGGGGAGAGAGAGAGGAGAGAGAGAGGGGAGAGAGAGAGAGAGAGAGAGAAGAGAGAGGAGAGAGAGAGGGGAGAGAGAGAGAGAGAGAGAGAAGAGAGTGATG